>NC_077232.1:40233134-40285634 GCF_027887165.1 Monodelphis domestica | reverse complement strand
TGTTTTCCAGACTTCGGGGGCAAAAATACCAGAAAATGATGATGCCATGCTGACTGTTCCCAATCCAGCTGTTATGCTGGACAGAGGACAGCTGCCTCCTTCTGCCAGAAGCAGCAGGGCAGCCTTGCCTAGCATCAAATCTTGTCAAAGAGCATGAGTCTGTGCTGCCTAGGTTTCTTCCGTTGAATTTTTTCCCTGAGAAAGAATACATCATCTTGCATTAAAAGTCAAAAAGCTAAGGGGCCTCCAAGCAAAAACAAACAAACAAAAACAAAACAGGAGATCTTTTCCTTCTCACTCTAGCTACTTGGTTACAAATGCTCAGACAGACCATGCCCACCTAGGAAACAAAGAAAAATACAGTGTAGAGAGCCAGGACAGGAAACAGGAGGACCTAGGTTTAAATCTAGTCCTAGACTCTTCCTAACTGTGTGACTCTGGGCAAGTCACTTACCCCCATTTGCCTAGCCCTTACTGCTCTTCTGCCTTAGAACTAATACTTAGCATCAGTTCTGAGACAGAAGGTAAAGTTTTAAAAAGAAAAGGAAAATGCAATGTGTTTTTCAGTTCTAAGCAATATTCTGCTGCTGCTTTTTTAAAATTATGTCTTATTTTGTTACACAGCATATTTGTCTTTGTAATATGATGATTTAAAGATATAAGTGGTTTCTACTTTAAATCCTGTACACAGCTCGCTATTTTATACTCTCCACTCATTACTAGTAATAGTCATTTCAACAGCAGTCCTAGCAATGAACTTATTTTTTTTAAGGAGCAAAGATGATGCAATTTGTTTCACTCTTCCTCTCTGGCAGTGTGGTTCATGCCTGAGTTCTATTTCAGAGCAACACCAATCTATGGCAGGCATTCCCCAATGCAGTCTGAATTAGATTAAAATGTAATTGGGAAATATTGAACAACAGAAATAAAAATACAGTAAAACATAGATAATACCAATGTGTGGTTTTTTAGGGATCCTTATGTATGGCTTAGTGGCCCCATTTCTATTTGAGTCTGATATCATTGCTCCATAGAGATCAATTATGTTGAAAAAATGTGGCATTATAAGTATACTTTGTTGTTATTATTTTAAAGCTAATCCTAATGCCTCCTATCACCACTATTCTTCCCATTGAGCAAATTTTCAATAATAATAAAAAACTAAAAACAAAGTCCTCAATACATAACTATAAGTTCAGTCATTTCAGAGGTATCTGATTCTTTGTGATCCCATCTGGGGTTTTCTTGGCAAAGATAATAGAGTAGTTTGCCATTTCCTTTTCCAGCTTGTTTTCCAGATGAGGAAACTGAGGTCAGCAGAATGAAGTGACTTGTCCAGGATCATACAGCTAGTAAATGTCTGAGGCCAAATTTGAACTCAGAAAGAGTCTTCCTGACCCTAGACCCAGCATTCTATGCATTGTGCCACCTAGATGTCTTAATAGAGCTGCATAGTCCCCCGTTTTTTTCCAGTTAGCCATGAATGAAAATATATCTCTGCATTTTAAGTTCCTCGCCTCTCTGACAACTCATCACTCACTTCTGGAGATGAGGAGCCTGTTTTATTTTCATTATTTTGGATTCATGGTTTCTCTTTGTGTTGTTCAGAATTCAAAAGTCTTTAAGGTTGTTTTTCTTTATACTGTCATTGTGTAAATTGTTTTCTGGTCCTACTCACTTCATTCTGCATCATTTCATAGAGATCCTATTAGTTTCCTCTGAAGCTATCCATTTTGATGTTTCTTATGGCCAGGCAGTACATGTGCCACCATTGGTGTATCCATTCCCCAGTAGGAGGGCACCTCTTTAGTTTCTAATTTTTGGCTACCACAGAAAAGGAGCCACAAATATTTTTGTACTTATAGGTAATTTACCTCCTTCTTTGCTTTCTTTGATCCATTAGATTGTAAGCTACCTGAGGGAAGGAACTATCTTTTGCCTCTTTATGTATCCCCAGCATTTATCACAGTGACTGGCACATAGTAGAAGTTTAACAAATGTTCACCAATTAATTAATATTGATTATAGAGCTAGTGGTTCTATAACTAGCTCAAAGAGAATATATACATGCCTTATTTTATCTGTAATAACAGTGGTAAAAAAGAGGCAGAAGGTTCTCAGAATCATAAAGTTTTTAGACTTTTAAGCTAGGTTAGTCGGTTCATCTTGAAATCAAAGCTCTTCAGGGCAGCTGGGTGACTCAGTAGATTGAGAGCCAGGCCTAGAGATGGAAGGTCCTGGCTTCAAATCTGGCCTCAGACACTTCAAAGCTGTGTGACCCTGGGCAAGTCACTTAACCCCCATTACCTAGTCCTAATGACTCGTCTGCCTTGGAACTAATGCATAGTAT
Organism: Monodelphis domestica; assembly: GCF_027887165.1. Taxonomy (NCBI): domain Eukaryota; kingdom Metazoa; phylum Chordata; class Mammalia; order Didelphimorphia; family Didelphidae; genus Monodelphis; species Monodelphis domestica. The sequence continues at coordinate 40,283,284 of NC_077232.1, read as the reverse complement.
TGATTTTAAGGTGGAGGGTAAGTGTTTAAAAAAAAGAAATAAAAGCTCTTCACAGTTCTCTAAGACTGTTAAGTTGCAGAGAAGATATTGCATTGATAAATTCCTCTTTATATGCTTTATGTCAATGAAATCACAATTCCCATCCCTATCCTTATTTTTATTTATCCTAACAGCCCAGGGTACTACTCTAAATGGGAGACCCTTATCCAATGACCAGTGAGTTATTATATTGACTTTATTCAGTTAATGTTTTTCAAAACCCAAAATATCTTCACTCCCACAATGCTACTGGTCATATAATTAAATTTGTTACTCCTGATATCTGCCTTGAGGTGGCATGGCCCAGCAGAAAGAGTGATGGATTTGGAGGCAAGGAGATCTGGGTTCAAATCCTACCTATTCTACTTCCTAGCTCTGAGACCCTGGATAATTACCCTCTGAGTTTCAGTTCCCTAATGTGTAAAATTGAGGGGTGTGAATGGATGGATAAACTGGATGGCCTTGAAGGTCCCTTACAGATCTAAATCTTTGACCTATGAACTACCCCTTCAACTGCAGAGAGTTGATCTTTTGAGACTCTTATATTCCATATAGCATCCCGTATAGTGCTCTATGGACAGTAGACTCCATTATCTTCTATATCTCTTATTCTTTTTTAGTTACCACATCTTATGTCATCATAATTCTTTATTGTTTCTCCTATTAGAAGGTAAACTCTTTGAGGCCAGGAACCTTGGTTTTTGCATTTCTTGATCACTTCAACCCAGGCACATAGCAAGTGCTTAATAAATGTTTGTTGATTACCTGGCCAACTCACCAATTGGCATTTTCTCAGTCTCAGAAGCCAACAGTTGGTCAGTCAGATTTGCTGATGGAAAATTTTACTCATGTTGTTTGTGGGAAGGGAAGAAGCAAGAGTGTTTCTGAATTTCAGGGATCAACTCATAACTGGAAGGGGGGTCTGTTATGCAATGTAGAGTCTTGGGAACCTCTAGGAAAGGGAGCTCACTTCTTTTCAAAGCTGTTTATCTCTCTTATCTACTTTTGATTGCTGGGAAGTTTTTCCTTCCTGTGATCCCAAAAAATACAAATAAGCAAGCAGTCTGGGTCAAAGAACCTCCTTGAATGTCTATCATGAACCAGCCTTGAGTCTGAGGAAAAACTGAGTAGTTTTAAGGAGAGAGAGAGAGAGAGAGAGAGAGAGAGAGAGAGAGAGAGAGAGAGAGAGAGAGAGAGAGAGAGAGAGAGAGAGGATGCATCAGTCAAAGGTCAGTCAAGTCTTCGAACTCCAGATTAGTTGGTTTCTAGCCAAATAATTTTCCAAATTTCATTTTAGTGTGCTCTTGTTATTATCATTATTTCATTTTGACCCTTATACAAATGCTCTCTTCTGATGCCTCATTGGAGGTGAAGGTGACCCTGGATTCTCAAAAGTTATTCCATTAGGAGCACAGGATCTGGCCGGGAACCATGTCTTATTCCTCTTTGTATCTCCCACAGGGCATTGCTAGATGCTCCATAAATATATGCTGAGTGATGGAATAAATGCCCTTAGAGCAAGGGTTGTGCTAGTGGGGACTGAAATAGCATCTGTGAAATGATGGGGTTGGGCTCAGGGATCTCTAAGGTCCTTTCCAGCCTGGAATGCTATGATCTATCTTAGCTTCAAGGTGACTGCACACTTCCTTAAGAAGTATCCAGGTGAATGCTTGCTTCCTAAAAGGAATTCTTTATGGGCTCCTCCTAAATAGCAGTAAACATTTGTTCTTTATTTTGCTTTATAGTTACAAAATGGTTTGTTCTTATTTTTCATTTTTTTCAGTTATCTCTCAACTTATTTAGGATGTTACAGAGACTATAGATGACTAAGTGAGTTTCATAAAGGGAAAGGCTATAGTCATGAGTCTCATGGGGCTCTGATTTCGAGTAATCAGGATATTTCCAGTTATCTCAAAGGATCAATCCTCTAAATTGAGTTTAAACTCAATTTATCTTAAAATATAAACATGTATCACCCCCTCCTCCAAGAAGTAGAAGTAGAGAGGGAATGTCACAAAATCCAATTAGGATGGATATTACAACTTTCAGGAGGTTGCCAATAATTACATAAAGCAGAGATTCTTCACTTGGAGTCCATGGATAGATTTCAGAGGTGCTATGAATTGCCATGATCATAGATAGACTGATAGATAGATGGAAGGTGTGAATTGATGGTAGGTAGATAAGTAGAAAGAGAGATCAATAGATAACAAATCAGTACCTTTTATTTTAATTAACATTACTTGAAATATACCATTTTCCTTCTGTTTAAAAAAATTCTTAAGTGTCTATAGCATTATCTCTATTTCCAGATAAGAGATTTGAGGCTTAAAGAGGTCAAATAACTTTCTCAGAGCCACCCAGTCACTAAGTGTGAGAAGGTAAGATGGGAACACAAGTTTTCCTGGGAACAAGTGAAGGTCTTTGTTCACTGTATCACTGTACCAGTGCCATCTTTCATTCATTTAGTGATATTGCCTCTTCAAAACCTTCCACTCTCTCTCAAAATTGTCTGTATTTATTTTGTAGGTAGATAGATCAATAGATAAATAGACAGACAGACAGAATAGATGGATAGATAGATGAATAGATAGATAGATAGATAGATAGATAGATAGATAGATAGATAGATAGATAGATAGAAGACAGATGGACTGACAGATCGATCGATAGATAGACAGACAGATGGATAGATAGATTCACAGATAGATAGGTAGATAGATAGACAGATGGATGGGCTGACAGATCGATTGATAGATAGACAGACAGATGAATAGATAGATGAACAAATATATCGATCGATCGATAGATAGATAGATAGATAGATAGATAGATAGATAGATAGATCATAGATAGATGACAGATAGATGTGGATAGATGATAGATACATAGATAATGGGTAGGTAGATAGGCATAGATGATTGATGGGGAGATAGAAAGATGTAGTTAGACAAGTAAATGATTATTTATTAAGTTCTTAGTATGTGCTAGGCATTGAGCATACAAATACAAGCAAAAAATATACTCTCTACTAGGAAAGTATTGGGGTCAGCTCACACTAGCTCACAAGAGTCAATCATTTAATTCTCAGTGTGGGCAGAGAGCTATTTTTTTTTTATCCTCATATCCCTAGGTCCTCCCCTCAAAGAGCTTACATTCCAGTGGGATGGAAAATATCACATAAAATGGAGGTGGTAATAGAGAGCCAGTGTGAAGAAAGGTACCCCCACAAAGGAGCAAGGTTTCTGGGAAAAGGGAGAAAAAATGCTGAGGGTAAAGAAGGGCTGAACTGGGAGTGAAGTAACCATGTTTCAAGCCCCTCATGAAATGATGATCCAATCCAAGGACTGAACAAACCAAAATGAGGTTCACAGAGTGGCAGCCTTTCCAGGGTGAAAAGATTGCTGGGGAGGAAATAGAAAAGTCCAAAGAGCAAATCATAAACATTGCATTCTGTTTATGCATATTTAAAGTATTTTCCCCTTATATTTTGCTTGTTGAAAGGGGTAACACCTTATTCTTGTCTATGACCATATTCGATTGTTAGTTCCTCGAGGGCAAAAGCTGATTCACTTTTGTCTCTGCTTCTCCAGTGCCTGGATCCCAGAGGCTTGCTGGCTCATTGAAAACCCTTTCCCATCTAATTCTTCACAACCACCACAGGAGATAGATCAGGGCACCGGCTTAGGCTCCCCATCTTCCAGGCGGGGAAACAGGAAGCCAGTTACAGTCTTTCACCCCTGGTACTGAGAGGCCTTTGACATCAGCTACCCTGGGAGTAGAAGGCGCTGAGCTGAGGTCACCCAACCTGTGCATCCAGGTCTCCTACTTCCCAGCCCAGGACTCTTGTCCCTTATACTGCCAGTAGTTAAAATCCCACTGAAGAAATCCTCAGACCTGCCTTAGAAATTCTGATGATAATGTGGGAGCAAAAACTTCATTCCCAACAACCATCAATGCTGTCAATCCTTTCTGCTGGGGTCCTTGAATGGTACAGAGGACACGGCTCGGCCGGCACTGATGTGGCCCAGAAGCACTCCTTCCAGTGGCCCCTGGCCCCAGTCCAGTCTCCGGCGTCACGTGATCCATTTCCATCCCCTCGTTACGGCATTTATAGACACGGAATCCAGCAGACATTATTTTTAAATGTCCTTCCATTACGGATGCATTTGCCTTCGTCGTAATAGCACCGAGGATAATGAATACATTTTGTGTTCCCGCAGATGTCAGGGCCGTTGCCGATGCTCCCTTCTCATTTATGTGGGTAAATGGACACTTAAAGTGTTTCCCAGGCTCCCATTACCCCGGCAGGAATGAGGGATGGCAGGGCCGTGCGGATGCGGGGTGCGTGCACACGCATGTATGCTGGAGATTGTTTCGTTTGTGCCGGGCATAGAAAACATGGCGGTTCCAACTGGAAATGCGTGTGTGCGTGTGTGCGTGTGTGAAATGAACATCTAGCCCAGCTGACGATCCCTCGTCGGGAGGGCACGGCAGAGTTAATTTGCTGCACGTAGGAAAGGCACGTCGCTTTTAATACTGGAGGTGTGCCACTGTGATTTAGCGCCGGGCCCTACTTAATGGGGCAATGGCTGTATTCTAGCACACTGGCCTCATTAGACAGGGCCCCCGCCGAATCACTTTCGCCGCTGCCCTCCCCCTGGCAGGGGGGTGGTCCTTGCCCCTTCGAGGGGCCAGCGAGGCCTCACAGGTTGCCAGGAAATATTCACTGGCTGTTCGCAGTCAGCTGTGGGGGTACAACCTTCCCTGAAACGTGAGGGTGACTAATCAAGAGACAGATGCCTGGGAGAGAGCAAAACGGACACAGCTTGAGAGAGATTATGGGAGTCAATGTATGCAGCAAGAGGGTTTGTGGGATATGTGGGCAGCCTGATGAAGGAGGCTGAGGAGTTAGAAATTCCGGGCTCAGGATGTCGAATTGCATAAAATCCCGGAGTTGGGAGGAGGAAACCTCCACCCTAAGGCCCTCCTTTCCTGATGGGTCATTTTTTTTAGGAGGGTCCCCAGCCTCGCTTCATTATACTTGCACCTGGACTCCTCTTTCGATTGCCATTTTGTCCCCGCTTTCCCTGAGTCCTTGATCCTCCTCAGCTCCCCTGACCTCCCTCTGGGGCTGCCTCAAAGCTATTCAGGTGTGGGTACCTCAGAAGGGGTCATTGAGATTTTGCCCCAAGGGTCAGAACTCCCAAAATATCTTTTTCAAAGCTTAAGATCCCAGAGGCAGAAGAGGATTTGAAATGATTGCTTGTCAGTCCCAGTATAAGGAATCCCTGCTCAAAGGTTTTACTTATTCCTTCCAAGAGGGCCATCAAAGCGTTTTAATTACCTAGAATGCCTGCTTCACTTAAACCATCTAAATAGGCAGGAACTGCCTGCTTGCTTTGAATTATTTACCATGGGAGAAGGGGTGGGAAAAGCTGGGTGGTTCAGTGAATTGAGAACCAGGACCACAGACAGGAGATCCTGGAAAAGGAGGGGAGGTAGAAGGAGGAAAGGACCCAAATAACTATTATGAAGGGAGAGAGACAGTACAATGAAGGGGTTCAGATAAAGTGCTAGAGGAAATTGGAAGAATGTCTACTTTTGCCTATAGGGAGGTAGTGGTGCATCAAGAAAGGCTTCCTGGAAGAGGTGACATCTAAACTGAGTTTTGAAAAAAGAAGAATCAAAGTCAGCTAGGTGGCTCACTAGATAGAAGGCCAGGTCCTGGGTTCAAATTTGACCTCAGCCACTTCCTAACTGTGTAATTCTGGGCAAGTCACTTAACCCCAACTGCTTAGCTCTTACCACTCTTCTGCCTTGGAACCAATGTTTATTATCAATTCTAAGACAGAAGGTAAGGGTTAAAAAAAAAAGAAAGTGTCACATAAAATAAAGATTTCATAGCAGCATTATTTAGAGTTAAATAAATAAATAGAAGGATAGATGATCGGTAGATAGATATAGATAAAAGGGGTAGATGATAGGACAGCTAGGTGGTTCAGTGGATTGAGAGGCAGATCTAGAGATGGGAGGTCCTAGATTAAAATTTGACCTCAGACACTTCATAGCAGTATGACCCTGGAAATGTCACTTTACACCAGTTGCTTCACTCTCTTTGCTTTTCTTCCTTGGAACTTAGTATTGATACTTAGCATATATTCTAAGACAGATGGTTCATTTAATAAAAGAATAAAAAGAAGAACATTAATAGATAGTTTTTTTGTAGGGATGGTGATAGACAAGAATAAAGATAATGAGGGAAAAAAAGCCAGGGTAGAGAATGGAGAATGGGCTAATTTGACTGAAACATAATATTCCCAACATCTAGTACAGTGTTGGGTCCTTAAATAACGTTTGGCGGTTCATTGATCAATTCAACGAATGAGGAAGTTTTTTTAAGGAGTGACATGATATTGCGGAACATCAGGAAGAGTATTCAGGTAGCAGGATATCCAGAATCACTTGAGAGGAGGTAAATAGAGCCCTGAAGGCCAGTTAAGAGGATGCTGTAATGTCTAAGCAAAGAGAACTGAAAACCTGAACTCAAAAGGTTGGACTGGAAATAAAGAAACAGAGGCTGATATATTTTTAAGTATAGATATGGTGGACCTTGGCAAATGACCCAATGTGTGGGATGAAAGAGAGAGGAAAGAAACTCCTACTATTCTGCAAGGATCATCTGAGCTTCTTCATTGAATAGATAGAGTTAGTTGGCCTGATTATGGGACAGAGAAGCAGTTCTCTTGGCATCTTCAAACTGGCCCTCTCATTCTGCTTTCCCAGGATGTACCAGTGAGCGGGAGCATGGGAAGAGACTTCCAGTGTAGTGAGCCAGGGTGACCACAGTAAGCCAGGGTCCCCTGCCTCTTTAAAAAAAAATGCTCTTGTCTTCTGTCTTAGAATCAATACTATGTATTGGTTCCAAGGCAGAAGGGCACTAAGCAATGGGGGTTAAGTGACCTCGCCAGGGTTACAGGGCTAGGAAGTATCTGAGGCCAGACTTTAACTGAGAACCTTCTGTCTCTAAGCCTGGCATTCTACCCACTGAACCACCTATCTGCCCCCTGTCCCAGTTTTTATTGACATTTCCATTTCACAGAAAGGGAGACTGAGTCATCACAAACCAATGTGATCTGGCAGTGATCTCTCTGAAAAAAAAAAGTGTCCAAACTGACAGCAAAACTTTGTTTTGTGTTCCTAATAAAGATTTCCAATGCCCTGACCATTCAGAATCATTACCTGTTGGAAAGTCATAGACAATTCAGTCCAAGTCAGCAAATATTTGCTTATTAACACCCACTGTGTACCAGCCACCACAGGGAAACAGATAAAAGCAAGGCAATTCCTATCCTCCAAAAGCTTACATTCTACTGATATGATGGAGAGGAGGAGGTTCAGAATAGTAGGATAAGACAAGTACAGGGAGAAGTAAATACAAAGAAAAAACAAAGTAACCCACCTCTTCGATCCTGGCATTTTCTCTGACTGTCTTCCCTGTCCTCCATATCTGGAATTCTTTTATTCAACGCTGACTAATTACCTTCCTCACTTCCTTTAAATCCCAACTAAAATTCTCCCTTCTACAGGAAGCCGATTCCATTCCCTCTCCATTCCAGGGCCTTCCCTCTGTTAATTATCTCCTCTCTATTCTGTATATGGCTTGCTTTGTATATGTATTTGCATGTTATCTCCCCCTATTAGATTGTTCTTCTAGGGCAGGGACTGTCTTTTGATTCTTTGTATATCCCCTTTGCTAGCACAGTGTCTGGTACATAGCAGTTGCTTAGTCAGTGTTTATCAATTGACAGATTTCAGGGAAAGGAAAGAAAGAACACTAATGACTGAGAGGAGAGTGATTAGAAGAGACCTCATATAGAAGGTGACATCTAAAGTGTCCTTTGTAGGAAGCTAAAGGTCCCAAGAAGCCAGGCGGAGGAGGGTACCCTTTTCATGCATGGGAGATGGCCAACATGTATCTGAGGTCAAGAACTGCATCAGCCCACTTGGGAAGGACAAAAAGACCAAATCTTGTTCTAATCATTGTAGACTCTACATTATTAAAGATGAGAGACAGACAGACAGACAGACAGACAGACAGAGACAGAGAGACAGAGAGACAGAGACAGAGAAAGAGAGACAGAGAGAGAGAGAGAGAGAGAGAGAGAGAGAGAGAGAGAGAGAGAGAGAGAATGAAATGTAGTGAAAAATCACTTTTGAATCTTTGAATCTTGGTTCTGACACTTTCCACTTGTATGACCTTGAAATAAATCTAATTTCCTCTCTTAAAAGGCATGAGACCCAAGGCCATAACCAGGGACCCTTTCACGTGGCACAGGGCACAGTCTAATGCAAGTACAGTAGCGATGAGAAAGGAGATGTCTATTCCTGGTTTCTAGATTCCTTTCAGTGTTGAGGGGGAGGTCTGGCCAGGAGATATTCCAGAAATCTCCAGGTGGTACTCCAGAAAACCCACCTCTGAGGCTGACTACTTCGGGGAGGGTTTGTGACAAATCAGTTAACCTATCCAGGTCTCACTTTCTTCATCTCTAAAATGAAAAGGTTGGACACTGAGATTCCTTCCAGCTCCCAATATGCAATTTCATGCTAATAGAATCCTGGGTTGAATACAGTCAAGGTATCAGGGTCATGACATGTGACAGATTGCCAGGAGATCAGGAGGCATAGAGATGATTCACTCTGGAGAATCTGAGGGAGAATTTGCATGTCTATAATTAAAATATACCAGGCCCCTGTCTCTTTGTTTCCAGTCCAACCTCTTGAGTTCAGGTTTTCAGTTCTCTTTGCTTAGATGTTACAGCATCCTCTTAACTGGCCTTCAGGATTCTATCTACCTCTTCTCAAGTGATTCTTGACATCCTGCTACCTAAATACTCTTCCTGATGTCCAGCAATATCATGTCACTCCTCAAAAAAACTTCCTCATCATCCTAGATTCATGTTGGCAAACCCTATGGCACACATGCCAGAGAGGGCTGCTCCCTTCCCTTTCTCCATGTGTGCCTAAGGACATTTCTCACATGACTTGCCCCTCTTTCCAGCAGCCCAATGGGAGTGATTCCTCTCTCACCTGTCTGGGATAAGGCAAGAGGCTCACATGTGGCATGAGGGTTGCAGTTTGGGCACTTGATTTCTAAAAGGTTTGCCATTATTTTACCCTAGAGTTCTGATGTTTTTTTTTCTCTTAGTAAGACTCTTTTTAATCTTCCTATACTCTCCCTTATGTCTATGTAGCACATATAAATATATATTTGCCTCACCTAGCTAAATTTTAAATACCTTGAGAATAAAGATCATTTCTGCATTTTTCATTGTGTTGGAATGCCTAGCACATAGTAGGTGGTCAATAAATGTTAGTTGATAGACAAGAAAGCTCAAAGGGAAAAAATCTGTCTTGAAAATCCTCTTAAACTCTTTCATTCCACAAAAAATGAATAGAATAATAAGCAATAAAGTTCAGTCCATTTAACTAGATTGTGCCCACACCCGCAGCACAAACTTAGTCAAGGCAACATCACGGGCAAGAAAGGTGTGGACCAGTCAGACTGGAGCTTGTGAAAAAACTTGTCTCAGGTGAGTTTTTTTAATGTCCTATGATGTTCCTGTTAACTTCAAAAAAAGAGCTTCAGTATGAAATTTGAGTGGGCATCAAGGCAAGAAGAAAGGGAATTCTGGGTAGAGAAAGTCACCCTATTATACCCAGAACTGTAATTAGGGCAGGATGCAGAACAAGAAATGTAAAGGGCTCTGACAGTACTTGAAATTGCCAAGCTGGGTAGCTAGTGACCAAAAATAATTAGCTAAGCTAAGAGGCTGCTGTTCAGGTCTCCTTCCTCCCCAGGTGGCCCCAGGTGAACATCTCCGCAGCCCTGCTCACCAGCATCAAGGGAACATCTCTCCCTGGACTCTCAAGGGTTCTCATGCACTTACCCCACACACAGTCATTATTGCCTCTCCCAGTCCAGGTACAAAAATGGATGGATATGGTTTGGGTTCGCATATCACTCTCTCAGTCAGCACTGTGCACTTGATCCTGGGATACAAAGTCAAACACAATCTTTGAATACATGTCATGTTGTCTCCTCTGTAGAATGTATACTCCTTGAGGGCAGAAGAGGGGGGTAAGAACTAGAGAGAAGGGGGTGTTTATTTAAGAGGGTGCTCGAAGGTTTTTGCCCTCAAAGGCAAAAGGGCTTGAGTATAAAGAGCTGGTCTCAGAACCCAGAAGACCTGTGTTCAAATCCCACAAATCTGACTCAGACTTTGTCATGAAGCTGATTATTCTTACTATCTAGCTGTAAGCTCAGTTGTTTCTACATTGACAAAAAAACTGCGAATGCTATCAAGAACCCTCTAGATTCAGCTTCCTTCCTGAGACAAAGCTTCAGTCATTTATCCCTAGTTATACTGTATGGTCCTAGATAAGGACACTTATTCCTAAATTGTATTGAATTGGTTTGGGTTCAAAGGGTAGTCTGTAGTTTATTAGAAAAGAATTTTCCAAGCTCTCTGTAACAATATCTCTCAGCTCAAGAGGAGTTGGGCAGAGTTGTTTAATGGGTTGAGAGCCAGGCCCAGAGATGGGAGGTCTTGGGTTCAAATCTGACCTCAGACACTTCCCAGCTGTATGACCCTGGGCAAGTCCCTTAACCCCCATTGCCTAGCCTGTACCACTCTTCTGCCTTGGAACCAATACCCAGTATTGATTCTAAGGTGGAAGGTAAGGGTTTAAAAAATAAAAGGAGTTGGGCAGATAAAACACTAGTGTCATTGTCTCAAGAGCATGCCTATTCTTTGGAAACAACTTTGCTTTTTGTATGGTGCTTTTTCTTACCCTCCTCCCACCTCCCAAGTAAGGGCAAGAGGCAGGCACATGGACTATCCACTGGTATGTCTCCTTCTGTCTTCCCACCTTTCAGCTGTCCCCAAAGCCTTCTCTCCATTCCCCTCTGTGATTTCCTTAAGTGCTTTTAATGGCTGCTTGACACCAGGATGACTTTGCCAACCATGTGCTCCATTTGTAATCCCCATGTGTTGCTTGAGGTGAACCTGTGGGGTGACCTCTGCAAAAGAAGTGTTGGGTGGGAGGAGAAGAGGGAGCAAGGCTCCAGGCTATTGGAGGGAACCAAGATGGTGTGTCATTATATAACAAATTGGTCAAGAATTGGAGGAGTGTTCTCACCTCCAGCCTCTTCAGTCTCTGGGTCTGCAAGTACAATTTGTAGTTCATTATGCTATAAGGGAACTCCCACAAGCCGCAAAGAAAGAAAAAACCAAACAGATAATGAGCCCGGAGTAGCTAGATCTCTCCACAGGACTGGGCTTACTTTTCAGTGCTGGCTATGTGCCTGGTCACCTTGGGGATGAGCAAACAGCTGCCTTTGAGGTAAGAAACTGAGTACTTAGAGCCACTTTTAATTATTCAGACATTTATGTTCCTGGGCTCCAGGACAGTCCTCTCTCTTTTTATCTATTCATTTCATATAATCACCAAAGGAAACCTGGGTCGGAACCAAAAAGGGAAATAAAACTCAAGTCATTCATTTACTTAGTTGGCAAATATTTGTTCATTTCAATTCCACAAACATAGAAGTGCCTTCTGTTGGAAAAGTTATGGCTCTAGGCATTGGGGATAAAACAACAAAAATAAAGCAGGGTCTGCCCTCAAGGAGTTTACATTCTAATGGGGGGATGCGACATGTACACAGGGAAATTAATAAAAATATACACAAGAGTTGAGAGGCAGGATATGCCTAGTGGATGAACAGATGTCCTATTTGGAGTTAGGAAGATCTGAGTTCAGATCCCACCTCTAACACATGCTGACTATGTAACTCTAGGCAAGCCACCTAAATTCTCAGTATCTTAAGCCAGCATCAGCAAACTGAGATAGAAATGGGGGTCACTAACCCCTACATAAGGATCCCTGCAGGCTGCAGATTGACTTGGGAACCACATATTAACTATATTCAACTGTATTTTTTTAAATCTTGTTAAATGTTTCCCAATTACATTTTATTCTGGGTCTGCCTTTGGAAGTGTCACCCCACCATCATATTTGACACCTCTTGTAGGCAGGTCTTTATGACCTGCAATACTAAAGGGAATTTCCTTACTTGGGAGTTCTCTATATATTCTCTATATACTTGTGGAATCCAAAATGGAGTCCCTATCTCTCCGAATCTCTATCCTTATTTTGATCCCCATCTCTTTCTCATCCCTATCTCTATTCCAATCTCTATCTTTATCTCTATTCCCATCTTTCCCTTCCTGTCTCTGTCCTTATCTCTCTTCCCATCTCTTTCTCATCCCTATCTCTATTCCCATCTTTCCCTTCCTGTCTCTGTCCTTATCTCTCTTCCCATCTCTTTCTCATCCCTATCTCTATTCCAATCTCTATCTTTATCTCTATTCCCATTCCTGTCTCTATCCTTATCTCACTTACCTTCTCTTTCTCATCCCTATTTCTATCCCAATCTCTATCCTTATCCCTATCCCTATCTTAATATGCTTAAAGCTTAGCATTCAAGTCTGGGGATAAAAACACAAAATAAAAAACTCATCCCTGTGCCCAAAGAGTTTACAGGCGACATTTCCTCAGAGGTATCAAACTTATGTCAGTAAAAACTCAGGCATGCCACCAGAACCAGGTACAATCGAATGTAATGGACTTCTCCATTAGTGGCAGTGTAATGTCCCTGCACAATCTGCAGGGATCAAGGAGAAAAAAACACTATCCATAAGCAGAGGACAAACTGAGGGAGTAGAAACACCGAGGAAAAGCAACTGCCTGACTACAGTGGCTGAGGGGACATGACAGAGGAAAGACTCTGAGCGAACACTCTGATGCAAATACTAACAACATGACAATGGGTTCGAATCAAGAACACATGTGATACCCAGTGGAATCACGCGGCAGCTATGGGGGGTGGGGGGGAGGAAAAGAAAATGATCTTTGTCTTTAATGAAAAATGCATGGAAATGATCAAATAAAATACTATAAAATTAAAAAAACAAACAAACAAAAAAAGAAAAACATAAAAAAAAGATGTAATTGGGACATGTTAAGAAAATAAATCAAACTACAATACAACATAGATAATGTTGATTTGTGGTTTTCTAAGTCCATTTGTAGCCTTCAGGGATCTGTTTCTACTTGAGTTTGAAACCACTGTTGTATCTGTATCAGGTCTCATGTGTACTCAGTCCAGTCATTTCCAAAGAAATAGTTTTCAAGAAAAATTTTGTTTTTCTAGATGATTGATCAGCCACCCAAAGCCAGAATCTTCTGGAGTCTGGAATTACTTAAATGTGTCCCTAGGTATATACACCCACCCAACTTTGAAAAAAAAATTGTGCATGCTTTCATGAGGCCATGGAGCATTGGCCTGACCCTCTTTCCATGGATATCTAACCAAATGACTTTTTAAGTGCCTACAATGTAAGTACCGGTAGAACATAAGCCTTTGGAGAGCAAGGCCTGTTTAATTTTTCTTTTTATCCTCAGTGCTTGGTTCCTAAGCAAGCACCTAACACACACTTGTTAAAATCAGTTGTCAAACTGGATTACTACCACTGTACTAGGGTTATCGGGCTCCCTATCCTTAAGGAATTTTTGATCTCTTTGGAGAGTTTCATCCTCGGGTGCTGATAACTTGGATCTTCAAAGGCTAGATGGCCAGACTAAGTTCTGTCAGGACCTAAAATGTTGGAAAGGCTTCGAGTGTAGTCCAAGCCATAGCTTATCTTGGTTTGGCTCAACATGGAAAGACTCCTCAAGAGTTAGAGGGTCCCCTTGGTGAAGAAGTCCATGGCCAAATAAGACGTGTGTACATAATAAACATGTTTATTTCTTCCTTGGATATGGATCCCATCAATCTGGGCGTTCTCCGTGCTTCACTTTACAACCTATTCACGTCTGCCCATCCAGAAGTAAACAATTAAAAATACAAGAGATGCCCCAAAGCCATGTATGATTAAATGCTAATTAAGCGGTGCAGGCATTAGGTGTGAGAGGGAATGTGTGAGAAGGCTGTCACTGTGGTCTGAAATGATCAGGAAAGATTTCAGGGTTAAGACAGGACCTGAGCTCAGCCTGGGAGGACAGGTAGACTTTGAATGGACAGGAAGGGCATCCAGAAGGGAAATCCGAGGGAAGATTCAAGGGGAAACAACACCAACTGAAATCTGAAAATCCACATTGTAATTTGTTCGTCACCCCAGGAGAAGGTTTGACTCATAGTGGATACTGAAACTTGATCTAGAAATAAGGTCTAGAAAATATGTAGATGTGAGGGAAAGCTAGGTAGCACAGTAGATAGAGCCCTTGGAGTCAGGGGGACCTGGGTTCAAATCTCAACTGAAGATCCTTGAGATTTTTTATCAATGCTTATTGAATTGTCAATTGAATTCAATAAGCATTTATCAAACATTTCAAGGATCCTTGAGGAATTGCCATGCTATTGAAGCTCTTCAAAGAGAGATACTTTTTCATTTTGTCTCTATATCACTAAGATCTGGCACAATGCCTGGCATGGGATAGGTGATTAATTAATGTTTGACTGGCAATATTTCCATTGTACTACCATAGATGATTGAGTGCTGACCATATTAACATTGATGGAAAACCCACCACTGTAGAGTCTTGTCAGGAGACAACGAAGAGTAGAATTTATTTATTTATTCAATATTCGGTTCTAAACAGCCAGTATTTATTAAGTGCCTCCTGTGTGCAGAGCACTATACTGGTCACTGAGGGAGCGAGACAAATTAGTCAGAGCATGATCCTGCTTCCTGGAGCTTAGAGTCTAATTACAGATAGCCACAATACCCATTTTTACATGGAAGATAAGTCCATGAGAAAAATGCAGCTCAAAAAGCAACTTAAGGCTGAGGAGAAAAGTCATTGCTGACAGAAATCAGGGAAGACTTCTTTGAGAAGGTGTCTTTGACTTGGGCTTGAAAGAGTAAGTATAACTTCAACAGGGGAAGAGTAGCAGAGAAGGAAGGCATTCCAGGAAAAGGAGCAATGGAACCAAAAGTCATGGAAGCCTGAAAGTGAATGATATTGAATGCAAGGGACAGAAGACAGACCAGTTTGGAAAGACCATAGAGTGTATGGAGAGAAGCAGTTAGGTGGGGCCATAGATAAAATGCTGGATTTACCTGGTCAACCAAAGATTAAATGAAATAATAAAATTCTGCAAAGTTTGTAGAGATGAAATAAATATATGTAAACCAAAAAATAAATAAATAAAATAAAATGCTGGATTTAGAGACTTCATACCTAGCCTCAGATACTCACTAGCTGTGTGACCTTAAGCAAGTCATTTAATGGCTGTCTGCCTCAGTTTCCTCATCTGTACAATGGAAAGAATACTAATACAAATACTTCCTAGGGTAGTTGTGAGGATCAAATTAGATGATGTTTTTAAGTGCTTAGCATAGCTCCTGGTGCATAGAAAACCGTATATAAATATTAGCTGTTATTATTAGCCATTAAAATCAGCCTGAGGAGTTAAGATGCTGTCTCCTCCTCATCTCTGCCTCTTAGGACTCGAGCTTTTTTAAAGTTCAGCTCAAGCTTCACTCACTACATAAAATCTTTCCTGATCTTGCCAGCCTTCTCCCTAGTATCTTTGTATCTGGATAGACAAAGATATATGTATCTATATGTGTATATGTATACACATACACATATATACGAAAGTATATATACTGCGTGTGCATGTTGTTTCCCTTGAGAGAAGATAAGCTTCTTGAAGGCAGAGACTGTTTGGTTTTTCTCTTTCCATCTCCAGAGCCTAGCACAGTGTCTGGCACATAGTAGCCTCTTAATAAATGTCTATTGACTTATTAGTTGATTATCAGATTTTGGAAGACTTTCTTAAAATCTAGATCATCAACAATCAACAAAATAATCAATCAAGCCCAGATATCTAGTGTTTGTAGATATGTGAGGTGTAAATATTCACAGTGAATATTTAACCATCTGCTCTGGGTAGAAACTCTCTCTTCAGTACACCCCTGTGTGGGGCTTTAGGGACTGATTCCTGTGTTGGTGAAGGCGTGCATGCCCCAGCGGCATGGATGGGGATGCTTCATTTCCCCTCTCCACTGTGCCAAAGGACATTTTTTGCATGCTCCCTCCCTTTGTCCAGCAGACCAATTTGAGCACATCCTCCCTCCTCTCCCTGGGGCAATGTGGGGAGCTCACAGGAGGCTTGAAGGTACAGTTTGTGCCTCCAGTCTCTAAAAGGTTCACCAACACTGGATTAGACAGTTAGCCTTAGAAGTCAATAGGCTACTCCATCTTCTGTGTCCATAGGGGAAAAGAGTGCTTCTATAATTGGCTAAAAACAAAACAACTGGGGATATTTACCCTGATGAAGAGAGAAATTTGAGAATGGGATAGAGGAAGGGCTGGGAGGATACAATTGCTATCTTCATATAGCTGGAGTCCTCCCGTGGAAGAGATATTAAAAATGTGTTGCTTAGGATGTATGGATATTCAGGAAGGATTAGCACTTCTCGTGTAAGGGCTTGCTGAGCACTTTTCAGGGCTGCTTATCTACCTTTGGTCACCCCCTGGCACTCAACACTCATCTGCTGCTCCAAGAAGTTGTAGACATGCACAGCAGCCACATCCCAGCAAAAGCATCTCAGCAGGTAGGCTAAAACAGGTTGAAGATAACTTCAAGCCCATTGGTGAGTTAGGGTGATATCTACCCTCAAGCATGAGAAAACTTCTCCTGATGGAATGAGCAGGTGGGAACAATTATTCCAATAGCCAGGAAGGTATCTGGAGCATTGTGGAGTGCTTAGAGCTTGGCCATCACTCATAATCCTGACTTTTGTCTTGCCACTGGATTTTGATGAGTCTGGAAGAGAGAAGGAGGCAGATACTTAATGGAAGTCTATCTCACTTAAATCTGAGTCAGCTGATGACCTAACTCCATGACATCACTGGTCCTCTTCAAAAATGAAAGATGAACAACAACCACTTGGCCTCAGAAGGCAGAACTAAGATCAGAACATGGAAAATTTAGGCTTGACATAAGCAAAGACAAACTTCCTAAAATTTAGAGTATCTCAGAGTAGAACAAGCTAATTCCAGAAGTAGTGAGTTCACCATCATTAAAGGTCTTCAAGCAAAGGCTAAATTATGACTCAAATATGTTGTAGCGAAGATTCTCTTTTGGTATGTGTTGAACTAGTCTTCCCCTAGGTCATACAGACATGTTTGTTATCACAGGCTAAATTCCAACATACAGTCCAGACTTCCTAAGTTGCTTTGTGATTTTGTTGTAATAGATATGCTGAGATTTTGCGATAATGTCAAAAAGTTTTGAAGGATGGAGGAAGTGGATTGAGGATGCCTCAAGGCCTTGGAACTTTGTTTAAATTATCAAATTACCATGCTTTTCCTAATCAGAAAGGTGAAATCAGATCATGGAACTGAATTCTTTTCTCTCTAAGCAAAGGGTTGGAAGCCATTCATTAATAGGGATAAAACCAGAAACAGATCATCTAGAAAGAGGACTGAATAGGGTCCTACTGTGGCCCAGCTCTGTAAATTTATGATCCTGTTGTGGAAGAACAAAGCTCAGGTGCCAGCTCTTCCATAGAGCCTTTCTTGATCCCCTTGTCTTTGATGCCTCTCAGTTTCTTGGAAATATTTGTTAAAACTTTGAACATAAGGGTAGGGACAGGACCTTTGATTTGATTGCTATAGGGAAGGAAACTCCTACCAATGCCATTAGTTCTTTCTCTGTAATTTAAAGTCAGTCAATCAATAAACATTCATTAAGAGCCTACTAGATGTGGATACAAAGGAAGTGGTCTAGGAGCTCCAAGTCTAATAGGGGAGGCAACTTGCAAACAAGCTATAGACAGGATACATTGGAAAGATTCAACAGAGGGAAGGCATTAGTGTTAAGAAGGATGTGAAAAGACTTCCTGTGGAAGGTAGGATTTTAGCTAGATCTTGAAGGAATCCAAGGAAGCCAAATGGTAGGGATGCCATTGGGGGGAGGTTTAGACATGAAGGATGGCTACTAGAATTAAGAGTGATTGGGGGCAGCTGGGTGGCTCAGTAGATTGAGAGCCAGGCCTAGAGATGGGAGGTTCTAGGTTCGAATTTAGATTCAGACACTTCCTAAATGTGTGACTCTAGGCAAGTCACTTAACCCCCATTGCCTAGCTCTTACAATTCTTCTGCCTTGGAACTGATACACAGTATTGATTCTAAGGCAGAAGGTGAGGGTTATTTAAAAAAAAGAGTGATTGAGAGTCCTAGAGGGTAGCCACAAGAACAACTGAAAAGTTAAGTGGTTTGCCCAGTCACAGAACCAGTATGTGTCAGAGGAAGAAACTGAACTAACTCACTAGGGCCATGATGCTTTTGGATTTTTTATTATTTACCAGTTGCTGTTTTTTATCCTCCATTTCAGAGGGCCAGTGACATCACAGGGTGATGTCTTGACTTGTGCTTGAATTGGATTTGTGTGCACATTTTAGGCATCTAGTAAAATGGAAGTTCCTTGAGGATAGGAACTGCTTCATTTCTGTCCTTAAATCCCAAGTGCCTAGCACAGTGTCGTGCTTTATAGTAAGGGCTTAATGAAGACATCCACATTCCTTTGCCTTTATTCTATTCTACTCTCTTCCATCTCTTTCCTCTTTCTTCCACTTCAGTTCTTCTCCAGCTTTCCATGACTCAACTCTGGCTAGGGAGTTGACTGATTCAGACAGAAGAGCATCCAGGCATGAAGGCAGACATCTCTCCAGAAACCATCAAGTGACAGGATATCTGCAGCCTCTTAGAGGGCACATCTCTCAGGAAGAAATGCTATTGTTGAGAACAAGAGAACTCAGTCTCTTTAGCCCAATGGGTCAGGCAGGCAAGAGTCAGCATCACTGGGAAAAGAGAGATGGAGCCAGTTTTGGATTCTGGCTCTCTACTGAGCTAAGCCCTATGAAGAAAGTAGACATTGCACTTCTAGGATCAGCCATCATTTCCCTTCTCTAAAAATGTGGGTGAGAGTCATGCTTATCACAGGATTTAAAGAGTTGAGAAGGGTCTTGGAGATCATTTAATCTAAACTCTGCATTTTACAAATGAGGAAACTGGGACCCAGAGAGATGTCAGAAAATCACCAAATATCAAATAGCAGGGACCACACAGATAATCAGTCTAATCCTTCATTTTACAGATGAAGAAACTGAGAACCTGAAAGAAGATATTAGGGAATCATAAAAGCATACCTTATAATACAGAATATCAGTGCCTCAATGGACCTTGGAAATGGGGAAGTCAAACCTCTTCATTTAACAGATAGGAAGGCTGAGGTGAAGTCGCCTGCTCAAGGTCACACAAATAATATCAGAACCAGGAATTAAAACCTAGTTCTTTGACTTCAGTTCCAGCAATCACTCTTTGCACCATATTACACTACTTCCTATCATCTATTTTTAACTCCTACCCCTTAATTTTACAGATGAACAAATAGAGGTCCAGAAAGAGGTAGTGACTTGCCCAAGGCCATATAGATATCATTCCCTACTGTCTAATATCTTTTTTTAAAGAAGAAAGAAAGAAAAAAATGAAGATGGAATTAAAGATGAGAGGAAGGAGAGAAAATAGTGAAAGAAGAATAGAGGGAAGGAAGGAAGGAAGGAAGGAAGGAAAGAAGGAAGGAAGGAAGGAAGGAAGGAAGGAAGGAAGGAAGGAAGGAAGGAAGGAAGGAAGGAAGGAAGGAAGGAAGGAAGGAAGGAAGGAAGAAGAAAGGAAAAGAAGGAAGAAAGAAGGGAAGGAGGGAGGGAGGAAGGAAGGGAGGGAGGGAGGAAGGAAGGAAGGAAGGAAGGAAGGAAGGAAGGAAGGAAGGAAGGAAGGAAGGAAGGAAGGAAGGAAGGAAGGAAGGAAAGAAGGAAGGAAGGAAAGAAGGAAGGAAGGAAGGAAGGAAGGAAGGAAGGAAGGAAGGAAGGAAGGAAGGAAGGAAGGAAGGAAGGAAGGAAGGAAGGAAAGAAGGAAGGAAGGAAGGAAGGAAGGAAGGAAGGAAGGAAGGAAGGAAGGAAGGAAGGAAGGAAGGAAGGAAGGAAGGAAGGAAGGAAGGAAGGAAGGAAGGAAGGAAGGAAGGAAGGAAGGAAGGAAGGAAGGAAGGAAAGAAGGAAGATAAGGAAAGAAGGAGGAAGGGAGGAAAGGACATAGGGAGGGAGGGAGGGAAGGAAGGAGGAGGGAGGGAGAAAAACCTCATTCTATTTCCAAAATAACTCAAAAATATACTGAACAGAAGAGCACGAAAGGGAATAAGGTGAACATAACTGGATAAGCCTGACTGGTCTGCATCCTCTGTGGTGGAAAAGAAATGGCATTTGGTCAGCAGCCGAGCCCCATCAGTCCTATCAGGCCCAATAACAGCAATATCAGACACCAGAATCAGGGAAGGGGAGGTCCAGAGAAGCAGTGTATGAAGGAAACTAGCTTCCTCTTTCCACATTTGTTTGGAACAAATTCTGCAGGCTTGCACAAAAATAAATAAATAACAAAATATAAAAGAAGTGTTAATTCTGAGTTCTGGAGTTTTCCTGCATTTACAATCCAAGGGCACTAAAAATAGTTTCATAGAAATCTGGCTTATTGTTTGTACTTCTGCAATGTCTTTTTATTGAAAAACAAGCCCCCAAAGGATGCTCCCTTCCTTTCCTCTAAGTAGTTTGTTGTGATGTTTATCTTGCTAACATGCCTCCTCACCCCCCCAAGGAGAGCCTTGCTATACCAGGGAGGAGGGAGTTGTTTTTGAGGGTTGGGTGGGTAGATAGGTAAAGAATGAAAGCTATATGCTTTGTTAATCTGTCATCTGGAAAGTGGGAAAGCTACCCTGAAGAGATGAGTGGGAATGTGCTCTCTTTTGTCCCCACAGTCTAATTTTTCCGGTATGATAATACTTCTTACTCTCCTTTACTGATCTTAGAACTCAGAAAGCCTTATAGACACATAAATATCAGAGCTGGAAGGACACAGACTGTCATCTGGAGAGTGCAATGTTAGAAATGGAAGTGGCCTTGGAATCTTGAATGTCAGAATTGGAAGGAGCCTTAGAACATCGAATGCCAGAGCTAAGAGGACCCTTTGATCCTTTTTTATACCTAAGATATTCTCATTTTCAGATAGTCTTAGGATTCACTGATTGGACACCAGGTGATGATTTTTTTTTTTATAATCAGGACAACTCCACTTTCTTTCTACTAAGGGGTGTGGTTGGAAGAAGTGTCCACGTCAATTTTGTCTCTCCATCTCTTGAAACTTGGCCCCTTTTCTCCATTCATAGAGACACATCCCTTGTCATCCATTACCTCTTCACATGGAGTATGCAATAGCCCCTCAATAGCCTTTCTTCCATCCAGGTTCTTTCTTTCTCCTATCCATGTGACTGCCAAAAAATATGTCATCAAGAATTATCACTGGCTCCCTATTACTTCTAGGACACCATTTAAAGTCCCCCCCCCCATCATTTTGCTCCAATTTCCCTTTCTAGTTTTATTTCAATTGACTCCCCTCACACACATCTCTCTCCCAGCCAAACAGACCAACTTTCTATTCTCTGAACTCAACATTTCTGTCTCTCTTCCTTCCATGCCTGACATGCCTTCTCACCTCACCTCCATCTCTTAGTATCCTTGGCTTGCCTCCAGGCTCAGCTAAGATGTTACCTCCGTCAGGAGGCCTTTCATGCTCATGCTCCATGGCTTATGTTCTCTTCCAGTTCTAATTAATTTTGTATTTTCTTATCTGTTTATATGTTGTATCCTCTAGTAGAATGTATGCTTCCTGAGGGAAGAGACTGCTTTTCCCCCTTCATATCTCCAGGCTTAGCTCAGTGTCTTGTGTATGGTAAGCATAAATACTTTTTATCCTATACAAGCCTATATAAGTTGAGCTTATATTTTTTAAACCTTCACCTTCCATCTTAGATTCAATGCTGTGTATTGCTTCCAAGGCAGAAGAGCAGTAAGGGCTAGGCAATGGGGTTAAGTGACTTGCCCAGGGTCACACAGCTGGGAAGTGTCTGAGGTCATATTTGAACCCAGGATCTCCCATCTCTAGGTCCGGCTCTCAGTCCACTAAGCTACCCAGCTGCCCCCAGTTCCCTTATTTTTTTAAAAGAGAAGGATTTAGATTACATGGTCTCTGAGGTCCCTTCCATCCATAGAGCCAAAATCCAATGATCCCGCCATTAAATCCTCTGATAGACTGAAAGCACCTTGAAGGGCACATATGATTTTATAATTTTTAAAAATAGCCATTATTTTTAACAGATGATTAACAAATTAAATTTCAAAGACAGAATAGAATCAAACTAGATAGAATGGAATGGAATTGAGCTGAACTGAATTCAAATGAACCGAAAAGCTATCGTGTGGGTGAGAGAAGAGCTTTTCCAGGTTGTTCATAATGATAGAACTCAAATCCACAGGAGGAGATGATCAGAAAGGCAGATTTCAGCTCATAGAGTGCATCATGAGTAGTGAGGAATCCATCAATGGAAGTGCTGAAGTTGACATTAGAAAACTTCACCCATTCCAGGGTATTATAGAATGGATTCCTGCTCTGAGAGTGAGATTGGACCAGACAATGGCTACTGGCCCTTCTAACATTAAGTCATCATGATGTCAAGTCTCCAGTCCTCAGTCTTCCCAGGTCTTGGGAAGGTAGAGGTGGCAGAGTGGACAGAGAACAATGCTTGGAAGTTTGAACCTTCCTCTGTGACGCTGGACAAATCTCTTGACCTCTCTCTCCTCAGATAGAAAATGTGGATAATAATTGCATCTCCCTACTAAGGGGATCAAATGAGATAAAATGTGCAAAGTGCCTTGTAAACCCTAAAATGCTTCATGAATGCCAAACGCTATCATCATTTTTATTTGTTTATCTGTTTATTTGTTGAATCCTCAGTAGAACATAAACTCCTTGAGGGCAGTCAGGGGTTGTTCTTCATTTTCTCATGTTATTTTTTAAAACTTTATTTAATTAATTAGTTTAGAATATTTTTCCATGGTTACAAGATTCATGTTCTTTCTCAGCCCTCTCCCAACCCCCCTCCCATTCATGTTATTTTTCTTTGCTTGTCAGTGCAGGGGAAATGACACAGTAGCAGATGAGAGGAGAGATGGGTGCATGGTCCAGCCACTACTGGGCCCCTTCTTGCCTGGACTGTCAAAGCCTCCTTCAAATAGATGCTCTCCAGAAGGGCAGCTTATTCCTTTTCTGTATGCTCCGGGTGCTTCCCTGTGCACCGAAACCTCCAGGAAACCCTGTGCCTTTCCCTTGCCTTGGTATCATAGCATCTTCATCTCTGGCTGCCAGGGCTAGTATTTTCTTTGCAGGCAGCACCTCTTGGGAATTCAGACAAACCCTCTGGTGTGGTTTGATGAAGTCAAATTAGATGTGACATTCGTCTCTTCAGCTGTCGAGGCTGCACAGCCTTTCTCGTGATAGGGGCAGATTTATGCTAACCAAATCTGACACATCCTCGTCAGCCATTAGTGCACTGGATTGGGATTGGAGTTTCAATGGCTTTTTAGCCTTTTCTCAATTTAGTAGGCAGTCAAGTTGTGTGACCGAAGCTTACTGTGCCTCTAAGCCGAGGCCATGACGAAGAAGACAAACAAGAAGGAAACCCAGAGAGAGGGAGGACACATGCTAGCCAAATGCTTCATTCATATCTGTGAACACTTCTTCCTCCTCTGTGGGTTTGCTTAGATTATAATAATTATTATAATATAATAACTATGCTAATATATTGTATATCATATAATTTAATTACATATGATATTAATCATAGTACAATATAATATTATAATTAATATATTCTTATAATAGATTAATATTTTATAATAGAATAGCATTGAGGCATGGGTTCAGATCCTGTTTATACTACTTATTCCCTGTATAACAGAGGGTAATAATAATGATAGCTAACATTTATATAGTAACTACTATATGCCAGGCATGGTGCTAGGTGTTTTACAATTATCATCTCATTCAATCCTCACAACAGCCCTGGGAGGTAGGTGCTATTATTTTCCCATTTTACAGATGAGGAAATTGAGGCAAACAGGGTTACATGAGTTGACCAGGGTCACAAAGCTAGTAAGTGTCTGAGAATGGATTTAAACTCAGGTCTTTCTGACTGAATCTGCTTCCCTATCTAATACACCATCCATCTAATCTCTCTGGGCTTTTCTCCTCATCTATAAAATTGATGTGATATAGCACCTACCTTGTAGGCAAGGGTGTGGTGAGTATCAGATGAGATAATGTTGAGAGGGAGTCTGCAGGTCAGATAGTAAATATGCGACCCTAGGAAAGTCACTTAAACCTGTTTGTCTCAGTTTCCTCATCTATTGAGAGGTAGTGTTAGAGTAGGTTAGACAATAACTATGTGACCCTAGGCAAGTCATTTAACTTTATTTGACTCACTTTCCTCACCTGTCAAATGAGCTGGAGAAGGAAATGGCAAACCACTCCAGTATCCCTGCCAAGAAAACCCCAAACAGAGTCACAGTTGGGGATATGAATGAAATAACTGAGCAACAACAACAAAGTGTCCAAGTACAGAGGAAAAAGAGATGGATTGAAAAAGAGGAAGCATGGTCAAGAAGATCTAGATTCAAATCTGTATTAATTAGAATTTTGCATCCTTGGACTTCATCCTCCAGAAGTCCTTCAGTATTTCCCAGAATTCCTCTCCTCTCTCCACCACGTTGCGTGGTCACGTTTGTATATAGTTCATTGCCCTAACTCTTCTTTCTCAAGATTGTGGTTTGAGTTAATTAGCTCCTTTTTAATATTAGTTTAAATATAATACTTTAGTTATTATATATTAATTTTAATTCTCACAAATCCTATCTCATAGACTAAATAGCAAGAATCATTCAATCTGTCTCTGACTCAGTTTCCCCATCTGGAACAGGAGTGGATAGAGTATAATGGTATCCAAGCCCTCTCTGAGCTCCAAATCTTTGATCTCATGAAGCAGATTAAAATATGGGCTCCGTGGCAGCCTACCATAACTATATGCATCCTATGATGCATATAATGTTTTAAGATTTGCAAAATTCTTTACACAGGATCACAGATTTAGGGCCACAAGAGACCTCAGAGGCCATCTAGTCCAATCCAGTGATTTTACAGATGGGGAAATTGAGATCTGGGCAAGCAGCTTGCTGGAGGTCCCATGGGCAAGAAAAGTAGCAGAGTCAGGATTTGAATTCACATCCTCTGATTCCCAATCCAGTGCCTTTCTTATTCCTCTGTCCAGGACTTAGCTACAGCTAGACTCCCTTGCTGTCTCAGGAGTGCAGAGAACATGCCCACGCAGGAGCCAATGAGACAGATTCTGTTCTTGGCACTGCCTGGAGGCAAATAGGCACTTTGCAGCCTTCTTGCTTGGACTGGCACCTGTATTATCTATCATTCCAGTCCTGCTCCCAGTTGTGAGTGGATGATCTAATCACGTTTGAGCCTCCCTCCCGATGTCTGACTCTCCCCCACGCAGACGCTATATTCAGATCCCTTTGGCTTGGGTTTTTCCCCCTAAACATCTGTGTTTGCTGCCTAGGGGAGCATCGTTCTGAACATGGCTCTAATATTTTAAACTGAACCTTTTTCACTTATGTTGAGTGTTGGCAGAGTGCTAGACATCCTACTGAGAGGGGAGGTCCACATGCATGTTTTCCTCTTCTAGTCTCTTTAAGTATAAAAAAAAACCTCATCTCAAGTCAAAGACGATAGAAAAGATCCTACATTTAGAATGGAAGAAGTCCTGGAGTTCAGCCCCTTCATTTTCCATAAGAGGAAACCACAGCCCAGAGAAATGACTTAGACAAGGTCACAAGGGAGTAAATGTGAGGCTGGAATTAGAACCCCTTAGAAGGAGAAGATGAGTCATGAGGGACTGATGAGAATGAGCTAGTTTTCTCTCTGCAATATGAGTTCTATGAGAAAAGATGGATTGTATTCTGGTCTTGGCCACCAAAAAGCATCTATTTCATTAGAATCAGCCATGCCAGGGCTGCTAAATCATGCTCATTTAGCAATAAGATTCGAGAGAGTCTGGAAGACAAAGGGCTTCAATGGATGTTGACACCCTGGATGAATGGGGAAACAGATCTCTCTTTCTCTAGGCAAAGAGGTCGTAAAGGAGGGAAATAGAACAGACAGTCAATGCACATTTACTTAGTGCCTACACAATTAATAGGCATTATTCTAGTTGCTCAGACTGTTAAAACAGAAAAGATGTTGTCCCTGCCCTCAGGGAGCTTACCTACTAAATCCCCCCCCCCCCCCATTGCCTAATAGGTAGGACAGTGTTGGGAAGTTTTCTTTGTTCCTTTCCACTCCTATTCTCTAGCTGGGTGTCACTTAATTAAAAAAGGAGCAGTTGCCTTGAAAAGTATTTAATATATAACCTAATTAAAAAGGAGAAACCAAAGATGCCTGACCCAGAAAGGCTGTCATGGCCCCATTGTACGTCCCTGGGGAGAGCTCTCCTGGTGTCTGTCATTTGTGGGCTTACACAGCACATCATAGGGAAGTTCTGGGTGAGGTGGATAAGTGATGAAGCCAGAGAAAGAGTGTCTGGATAGAGAAAACTGGAGTCAGCCCTGTGGACTTGGGCAAGAAAGGAAGGAGGGAAGGAAGGAAGGAGGGAAGGAAGGAGGGAGGGAAGGAAGGAGGGAGGGAGGGAGGGAGGAAGGGAGGGAAGGAAGGAAGGAAGGAAGGAAGGAAGGAAGGAAGGAAGGAAGGAAGGAAGGAAGGAAGGAAGGAAGGAAGGAAGGAAGGAAGGAAGGAAGGAAGGAAGGAAGGAAGGAAGGAAGGAAGGAAGGAAGGAAGGAAGGAAGGAAGGAAAGGAAGGAAGGAAGGAAGGAAGGAAGGAAGGAAGGAAGGAAGGAAGGAAGGAAGGAAGGAAGGAAGGAAGGAAGGAAGGAAGGAAGGAAAAACAGATAAGACCAGAAAAGAAAAGAAAATCTGACTTTCCCTGTTTTTTAAGAAGGTAATGTGAGTGAGACTCATCCCTCCACAGCATCAAGGGAAGTTTAAAGTAATTGGTGCACACACTGATACATACACAGGATATCTCTGCTTGGTGCTCAGAGCAATCATTTAGAAGTCAGGATGTTCGGTGCCAGCTTCTTGTCTGTGGGGCTGGATCCTCAGGCATCACACTAGTTGCCAGCTACATGGAACATCTGCCTTGATGCTACCCTGGGGCCAGCCCCTCCCTCAACCTTTATAAAGCTCTGAACATCTTTTTTTTTTTTTAAGTAATAATAACAGCTCACATCTCTACAGTATTTTTCAGCTTACAAAGTATCTTGAATATAACAACCCTGAGAGGTAGGTTATAATAGAAGCCATAGAATTTTTATTAGTGGTATTAACAGAAGAAAGGGGCAGCTAGATGGCTCAATGGATAGAGCACCAAGCCTAGAGATGAGAGGTCCTAAATTCAAATGTGACTTCAAATACTTCCTACCTATGTGATCCTGGGAGGGAGGGAGGGAGGGAGGGAAGTAGATGTGATCCTGGGAGGGAGGGAGGGAGGGAGGGAGGGAGGGAAGTAGAGAGGGAGGAAGGAAGGAAGGAAGGAAGGAAGGAAGGAAGGAAGGAAGGAAGGAAGGAAGGAAGGAAGGAAGGAAGGAAGGAAGGAAGAAGGAAGAAGGAAGAAGGAAGAAGGAAGAAGGAAGAAGGAAGAAGAAAGGAAAGGAAGGAAGAAAGAAGGGAAGGAGGGAGGGAGGAAAGAAGGAAGGGAGGAAGGAAGGAAGGAAGGAAGAAGGAAAAAGAAAGGAAAGGAAGGAAGAAAGAAGGGAAGGAGGGAGGGAGGAAAGAAGGAAGGAAGGAAGGAAGGAAGGAAGGAAGGAAGGAAGGAAGGAAGGAAGGAAGGAAGGAAGGAAGGAAGGAAGGAAGGAAGGAAGGAAGGAAGGAAGGAAGGAAGGAAGGAAGGAAGGAAGGAAGGAAGGAAGGAAGGAAGACTCATTGCCTAGTCCTTACCATTCTTCTGTCTTAGAACCAATACCTACTATCCATTTTGAAACAGAAGGTAATGGTTTAAAAAAATTAACCTAAGTACAATAATAATAATGTTATATGACATTTCAGATGTAGAGTTGAACTTTGGAAACAAAGTGATTCAAAGTCAAGCTTGCATTCAACATATATTAGCTACCAGTTAATCAATCAAAGAGCATTTTTGTTTACATTTTATCTTATTTTATTTTTTAATTTCCCCCCATAATTACATGATTCTTGTCATCTCCCTCCCCTCTTCACTGGATTATTCATATATTATCATTCAAATCCTATTTCCATATTATTCATTTTTGTAACAGGGTAATCTTTGAAAACCAAAATCCCAAATCCTGTATTCATATAAACAAGTGATAAATCATATGTTTTCTTCCACATTTCTACTCCCACAGTTCTTTCTCTAGATGTGGATAGCATTGTTTCCCATAAATTCCTTGGAATTATCCTGGATCATTGCATAGCTTTTAGTAGCAAAATCAATTACATTTGATCATCCCACAATGTTTCAGTTTCTGTGTATAATGTTCTCCTGGTTCTGCTTCTCCACATCAGTTCATGGGGGTCTTCCCAGTTTTTATAGAAACCAAGCAGTTCATCATTCCTTAAAACACAATAGTATTCCATCAGCATCATATACCACAATTTGTTCAGTCAATCCCCAATCGAGGGACATCTCATTATTTTCCAATTACTTGCCAACCCCCAAAGCCCAGCTATAAATATTTTTGTACAAGCAGAACCTTTCCCATTAAAAAAAAAGCATTAATAACCATTTACTATGTACCAGATGGGTGGCTAAATTAGGTGGTACAGTGGATAGAGCTCCAAGCCTGGAGTCAGGAAGGCTCATCTTCCTGAATTAAAATATAGCCTCAGACATTTACTAGCCTTGTGATGCTGGGCAAGTCACTAAACCCTATTTACCTCAGTTTTCTCATCTGTCAAATGATCACTCCAGGATCTTTGCCGAGAAAATCCCAAATAGAGTCCTGAGGAATTGGACCTCACTGAAAGGTTTGAACAACTCATGGGCCAGACACTGTTCTAAGTAAGACTGGGGTAAACAAAACAAAATAAAACCACTTCTCTCCTCCAGGAGGTTACATTCTGATGGGGAAGATAAAAAGTCAGTAAAGGAGATGGTTCCTTTTCTGGGCAGGGGCAAGAAAGGAAGATAAATGATGGAAAGATGAAAGGAATGGGATGAAAGGATGGAAAATCTCTTTTATTCTTCCTCTCCTCCTGCCCTCAAAGTTTTAGTCATTTATTTACAACTTCTAAGAAAAGGCAAAGCTCAGGCTAGACTTGACCCAATATTCTTAAAAAAACAACAAAACAAAAGAGCTATTTGCACTGTAATGGAAGGTAACTCTGGTGGGAAGACACTAGTCCTTGAGAAGGTGAGAGGCAGATGGGGATGCCTCCTACAGAAGGTAGGATGGAGTTGAGTCTCAAAGAACCAGGGAGACTGAGCTGAGGAGGGAAAACATTCTAGGCATTTGGGACATCCAGGAAGAAGCACAGAGATATGGTACCATGGAATGAAGAATAAACATATAGTATATGGAAGGTGCTTCAAGTATAAGAACCCTGGAAAGGTAGGAATGGGCTAAGTGATGAAGAGATTTTAATGCCAACCAGAGTACTTCACGCATAATCCTAGAGACAACAGAAACCTATTGGAGTTTATTGATTAGGATAGTGATATGGTCAGATATGACCTTTAGGAAATATGGCAGCTTAGTAGAGAAGGGATTGGAGTAGGAAGACTCTTGAGGCATGGTGAAATGCCACAAGGGTACTACAATATTCTAGGCATGAGATGATGAGAAGATGTATTTAGCATGCCACTATGTGAGTGGAGAGAAGAGATGTGAAGGGGGAAACAATAAGATTGGGTAATGTATCAGTTTACATTGTATGAGTACAAATGAGGAGTTGAGGATAGTACTCTTCTGCCTTGGAACCAATTGGCAGCACTGATTGTAAGATGGAAGGAATGGTTTTAAAACAAGAAAGAAAGAACATTAGAGTAAGGATTATATATGAGATCAAGCATGCATGTAGAAGAGTTGTTTTTGACAGAGAAAGAAAAAATAAGGAAGGGGTTAAAGAGGAATTAGCAGGAAAAGGCATCTTTGTGATGGGACATGATGAAGAGGAGAAAAGAAGGAGCTCTTAGCAAATAACTTCAGTTTTAGGAGGTTAAGTATGAAGAGAAGCTTCAGTTGAAAAGGAGGGAGGCTGAAGAAGAGATGAGAAGTTTTGTAAAAGCCACTTTGGAGAGTGGGAAAGTGAATTGATTAGAGAGGAGTAGAATAATTACTTTGATGCAATGTGAGATTAGATAACTAAGTATATAGTGGACCCAATCAACCTAGCTTCATGATTTCTAGTCAGCAGTATATGAATGGCAGTGATGGTGGGAGATGGAACATGTAATCCAGGACTAAAGTTTGACTAGGCATGATGGAACAAAGAAGAAAGAGATTTAAGAGTAGAAAAAATTTTAGAATTGGATTGATTCACTAAGTGAGGAAGCAGAGATAATGTATCTAGTCCAGAGCCCATGGTCAGGGAAAGAACTAAAGGGAATGAAGGAAATGGAGAGAATGATAAGAAGGTTTAGATGTCATAAAGCATAAGGGAAAATGTAATGATAAACTGTGATCAGATAAAGGAATTTTGAATCTCATGAAAATGGAAGTGGAAGATTTCAGGGTGATGGCAAGGCCAAGGATATGACTTCATGATAGTCATAAGAGGAGTAATAATTAATATTAAGAATGAGGAGAGGCCTCATGAAGAACTGGCCACTAATTAGTATCAGGATGTTCTGAGTTCAAGTTTTGCCTCTACCACAGGCTGGATATATGATTCAGAGCAACTTAACCTTTTAGGACTCCAATTCTCTAAGGCATGAAATTGCAGCACAGTTGTCAACTAAATGGGTAGACTCTCCTAAATTGATTATAGATCAGGTCCAGATCAAGTCAAAGAAATGATAATAGTAAAACCAGAAAGACAATGTTGCATAGTGGAACAACCAGGTAACACATCTGATAGAGTACCAGACTTGGAGTCAGGAGAGACTTAATTCAAATCTGGCCTCAGGCATTTACTAGCTGTGTGATCCTGGACAAGTCACTTGACCCTGTTTGCCTCCATTTCCTTCATTTGTAAAATGAGCTGGAGAAGGAAATGGCAAATCACTCCAGTGTTTTCCCCAAGAAAACCCCAAATGCAGTCACACAGAGTCAGACACAATTGAAGAAACTAAACAAGTATTGCATCATGGATAGAGGACTGAACTTCAAAAAAGGAAAACCTGACTTCAAGTTCTGCCTGTGCTATGTACTAAACATGTGGCCATAGCAAGTCCATCCTTTAAGGAGCAAAATATGAAACAACAGAGGAAATAAAGGCTTGATCTTCCAAGCATATTGATTTATTAAGCAATTCATGCCAATTGTCTAATAAATTGGGATCAACACTTCCTCAGATAAGGGCTAGACCCCAAATACAGAGGAAGACAGATTTTTATACAGTTAAAATAATTAATCAAATAAGACCAATTAATTAAAAGGAAGAATTCATTAAGTAATCTAATTTCTGATTGGATTCAAGATTAAGGACTTTTCAAGTTGGATGGGGGAAGAGTGAATAGATACAATTCCCTGAATCCAAGAAAAGAGGTATCTCACTACTCCCTAGGTATCTGTAAAAAAGCAAAGGAACATGGGAATACTAACTGATTGATCAGTATAGGACTCATTTTCAGCTAAGGCATTATAAGAAAATTCCTTGTATCCATCTTAGGATCCGACAGCATTTCTGGTCAGTATAAACCTAGGTTGTTGGTTAGGGGTTGTGAACAAGAGGAAAACCAGAAACAAGGAAATTTGAAGTTAGAAGAAATGCATCAGAAGAGGGGCAAATGGAACTTCACAAGACCTGGGGGGATGGGATGGAATTCCATCTTATCTAGGACTCTCTGGAGCTGAGGGGGAGAACTAAAAAAAATCTCTAAATCCTTTGCTTGAACTGAAGAAGATCTCACTTCTCAACTGAAGCCAATCTTTGGGATACTCTCTTTTTCCCTTAGGGGAACCCAGAACTTATTCCTGAAAAAGATTTCCTGGGTCAAACCCTCAAGAGCTATAGAGGAAAGAAAATCTTAGGGACTTCCTCTTCCTCTGCCCTTTCCTTATTCTTTCAACAACCTTATACCTAAATAAATTAGATATCTTGATTTATACAAGAACTTAAATCAGAGACTCTGTTAGGAGGGGAAATTCAAATCCATCAGTTAAGAAGGAGGCTGTGGGGAAACAGACTGACTGACTCCATTGGACAGCGCAGCTTTGAAAATGAAAGAGGAAGTATCTCCTCATATTCAATCCCCAACAGCTGAACATTGGTTCCTTCCCTTTCAAAGTCCCCCTTGCTATTACAATTTGGCACCCCAGGAAAAGCCAGAATCCATCCCAGGCAATTGAAAGGAGTTGAAAGTCAGTTGGAACCCCTAAACAAGGGTAGCCATCTTGAAGGGTCAAAGACAAAGGAGTTTTTGAGAGGAAAACACAATGCTGCAAATATTTTTCTGGGCATCAGTGCTCATGGTTATATATTGGGCATATTGTGTAATGTAGAACACCATAACAAGTGTAATGATGGATACGGTAGAACTTTGTTTATTACCATGATACCGTTCTCCAATTCAGTAGTTTGGCAGGTGATGACCCAAATCTACGTGATCCTCATGGCTACCATATAAGCCATCTCTTACCTAAAATCTGTTTTAAGGATGCTATCACCAAGGAAGTCTGCACAGATACTAGTATTGGATAGTAAACTAGAAGACCTGGTAAAGAAAATGTGTAATAACAACAGCTAAATATTGGGTCCTTCCCTTTCAAAGTCCCCCTCGCTACTGCAGGGTCTACAACAGTTATAAACTGTTACAGTTGATCCAGTTTCTCAGACCCAAAGGGTTCAAACAGTGCAATAAGATTTTCTCCCAAATCCTACAAATGAATAAACTTTGCTCATAAGACAGAATTTGGACTAGACCCATAATTGAATAGAAAGGGAACAAACTAGCTCCAGAACTGAATCACAAAGATGGAGCCAATATGGTTCACTCAATTCCCCCAGTTAACCACAGTTCCTTCAATTAATTGTTTCAGTGCCCTGGCAATTCCCTAATATTAGAGATAATGGAGGAGGTCAATAATCTGCATCCATGAAAGGAGTTTTCCCCATGGGCAATCCCCCATACCAATAAAATTACAGGTTTAGACAATAATAATTATAATAATGATAACTGGCTTCTGTGTGGAACTCCCCAGTTTACAAAAGCACTTCATGCATTCTACCATTTGAGCTTCATAACAACCTTGGAAGGCAAGTATTTCAGTATTTATTTTCCCTATTTTAAAGGCAAGGTTAAATGACTTTCTTAATGTCACAAGGACCAGAACAAGGACTAAAGCATGGACCACTATCTCCTGTTTGGGTCCCCCCAAATTCTAGCCTTAGATTGGCATTATTCCTAATTCCTGGCCACCTTGCTACCCATTTCCCAGTTATTTTAGGGGAAGAGAGGACTAGTGGCAGCTCCCGTCCTTAATCATAGGAGAGGTGACTATAGAAATGTCTTCTCTGTCCTCAGAATCCAGTAAGTTGGTTTGTCTGAAATGCTGGCTCACTACCCTGGCTTTCTTTTCTTGAGTGCATTTGCAGGGCAGTGGATGGGGGTGGCTTGCTGGTTAGGGCCCTGAAAAAACTTCTAATCAGAGCATCTCACAGCTGGATATGCAGCTCAGCAGGCTGCCATGTGAGCAGCTGTTTTATAGGGAAACCAGATGAGAAAATCCACTCATCGAGATGAATGGATTCAGCAAGGGTCCTCTTTGGGGAGAATGAAGGGAGGGAGAAGAGGGTTGCCACTGCTTTTCCATGGTTGATTCGTTGGGGAACTATGTTACCGCTTCGGCGACAGGTACGTTTTTCTTGCTAGTTAGTATCAGCAGTGGTTTGATCTAACCTCATTACCAATGAGGTGTCATGATTTAGAAGAACAATAACTACTCTTGGGTGTCTCGTTTCCATCAATACCAGTGCCTGTGATGATGAAGTGGATGGATGTCTGACTGGTCAACCTCAGGCAGAGACGGTTTCAAAATAGATGGTTTGTGTTCACTTGCAGTCGGTGTGGTAGAGGAGGAAGAGTACAAGACCAGGAGTCAGAGGACCTGAGTTCAAATCCTAACCCTTTTCTTATATGACTATAGATGATTTGGAACTAGAGACCTCAAGAAAGATTATCTGGTCCAACAACTCCTTCCTTTTTCACTTGAGAAAACTGAGACCTGATGATGTTCAATGCCTGCCTTCTAAAGCTGTACAACAAATAAGTAGGAAAACTGGAATTTGAACCTTAATTCCAAATTAAGTTTTCTTAAACTTAAGGACAAAACACTATGTCTTTATTTGCTAGCCAAATGATGTCACCCCACCTCAGTTTCCTAATCTGGAAAAGATTTAGGTAAAATCTAAAGATCCTTTGCTACAACTCTAAAATCCTGTAATATGAAGACCATCAAAGTTCTCAAGAACCAAGAATATGGTTGCCATTTTCATGGATCAGGGATGAGGGTGCATAGTAGACCCAGGTTTCTCACTTATGTATTGAGCACCATTCATAGATACAAATATATTTATGTATGTCTCTGAAATATGCATCCCACTATTCAGGCATATTATAGAGAAGATTCTATTCATGTATGAGTTGAACTGAATAGCTTCTGGGATCCTTTCCAAGCTTAATTCTGTGGTTGTGCCCAGAGGGGTGCCCAATGTCATATAGCTAGCCAATGATGGAGTCTGGGTTTGAACCCAAGTCCTATAACTTCATATCCAACTCTCTTTCCAATGCACCATGCTGGAGAAGGAGTGTTGGAATGCATTCCACCAAAGAGTGATTGCCAGAGAGGGGACCCTCTCTGGGAAAGCTTCTCCCACACAGGTAGTGAGGTCCACTTGATGGACTAGTGAATTCCATTCTTTGCAAAGGATGGGGTGGCATGGTAGTATGTTGGACCTTCATTCAAGGTCACTGTGGGACTCGAAGCTCTTGGAACTGGTTCCATGGCTCTGAATAAGGCCACCATTCATGTTGAGATTAGAGATTAGTGTCTAAGGCTGGGTAATTTATTGTCTGCTCCCCTTCCCCCCACCATCTCCTCCTCTGGTAACTACTAAGATAGAGCAGTAGAGGCAACAGGAAATTTGAAGTCCAGCATTTTATTAAATCTTCTCTGTGTGATTTCTGTGGAAGGGAAATGGCTTCAGAGAGATTGAGTTTCCATTATTCACATGCCAAGACAAGATGAGCAAACTGGGTCGAGGAAGATTTTCTGAACTTGCTGAAAACAGGGAAAATAAAAGCCAAGAGTGATTTTCCTCCACTTCTGAAAATCTGAAGGACTTTGGTCAAATCTATCCAGAGGCTTTATAAAGGACTCCTGGGTTCTTTTTCAGCCCTCCCCCCATGGCGGACAGAGTTCAGGGAGGATTTTCATCCAAAAATGCTGCTTCTTTGGGGAGGCCAGAAGCAAAGAAGGAAAGGCAACATTTACTTTTCCCATGTCATTTCCATTTGAAACTCAGTGGTAAATCTAGCTTCATTTTCAAATTCATTTTCTCTTTTCCTCTTTTTTTTTTTTACTTTCTACATTCAATTTATTTTATTTAAAAATTTTTCATTTATATTTTTTTTATTTTTACATATCAACATATCCTTCCTCTGCCATAACCCAAAAAACTATCTTTTATAACAAAGAATCTTCTAAAAGACAGAAAAAAACAGTTCAAAAAAATAATGGATAATATAAATAATAATCATCACATATTAATTAATTCTAACAAAATATACAGTGTTTCTTATCCATCATCCATCCAATCTTCAGAGAAGGAAAAGAGATACATAAGATTCTCATATCTCTACTTTGTGACCCATCCTCATCATATAATTCCTTTGGAAATAAGAGTAGTATACACACACACACACACACACACACACACACACACACACACACACACACACCCCTCAAGAGTCTTGAAAAATGACAATGTTTTCTGTCTATATGGGTAAGACTGAATGCTAGTTAAAAGGATGTCAGGGGCCAGGTGGGACTTTAGTTTGTCATCTAGCTGGCCTATTACTTCCACTCAAGTAAGGCTGCTTTGTTGGTCAGCGCCAGGGCATGCTCACAGGCCATCCAGTCTTCAGTTGAAGCAGGCAGTCATTACCACCCTAGGGGAAGAGCAAAAAGGACAGATGTCCAGTGAACCATACTCTGCAAGGGGGATGAGTATGGTATAGGACAGGGATAAAGCATCATGTTGGAGACAGGCTTAGTGAATGGTCCAAAGCTAGCTTGAATACTAAATGAAATAGTAGTGAGACATGAAAAGATTTTAGGAGATTTTCCAGGTCCAGCTCTAGATTCATGAAATTTTGATCTACAAGGGACCTCAGAGGTCATCTTGGCTCTGCTGTGTGACCTACTATCCCTATGACCTTGGGCAAAACTTTATTATCTGTCATGTCCTTAGTTTCCTCATCATGAGGATGTCAGATGAGAAGTCCTTTCAAGTCCTTTTCATCATAAATCAGTGATTTTAGGATTGAATCCAACCCATTCATTTTACAGATGACCACACTGAGGACCAAAGGAGACTCCCCAATAGACAGACTCCTTCCTTGGCTTCAGAGATGTCTTATTCTTCTCATCTTCCTCTGACCTCCCAAAACACTCCTCTGTCTCCTCCACTGACTCTCCATCCCCATCTTGACTAAGAGGGTTTCCTAAATGCTCATCCTTGGTCCTCTTGTCTTTTCATATATTCTCCTTTGGTGATTCCATTTACTTCCATGCCTTCAGCCATCATCTTTGTGCCAGTGGCTCCCAAATTTATGTCCCCATCTAAATTCTCCTTTAAACTTCACACTAATATCTACAGCCTTTAGGAAATCTCCACCTCAAACCCCACCATGCGTAAAACCAAGCTAATTGTCTTTTCTCCAAAACTCTTTCTTTGTTTTTATCTATGGCACCATAATTCATCTTGGATAGCAGACTAGATGCTTTGTCATTGTTGTTACTTTGACTCCCTCTTTTCTGTACTTATCTAATCAGTCACCAGATCCTACCTCTTCTTGTCAACCTTCTAGCCTAGCCATCATTCATTTGTAGGTTTTCTTCTTAGAAAGTAAGCTCCCTGAGGGCAGGTGCTATTTTTGCTACACACACACACACACACACACACACACATGCACATGCACACGCACATGCACAGATAATAATGCCCACACTTTAGCACAGTGTTTGGCAAATATTAAGTCCTTAAAATATGCTTTTCATTCATTCATTCTTTCAATTCCAACTGCTACCTTCCTAGCTCAGTCCCCTCAACTTGATTAGACTCCTAATAGGTCCTCTCACTTTCCCTTCCACTACTCCAATATATCCTTTAAAATAAAATCCTTGCTTCTGTCTTAGAATCAGAATTAGGTAATTCAGTTCAAGGCAAAACAGCAGTAAAAGCTAGGCAATTGGGGTTAAGTAAGTTGCCCAGCTAGAAACTGTCTGAAACTAGATTTGAACCCAGGACTTCCCATCTCAAGACTGTCTCTCTATCCACACATAGCTGCCCTTCAATACATCCTTCATACAGCTTCCAGAGTCATCCTTACATCACTCCTCCACTCAGAATTTCTCCTGGCTCCCTATTGTCTCCTCTGTACTATTTAAACTTACTTGCCTGGTGTCCAAAGACATGAGCAATCTGGGACCGCCATACTTTCCATCCTCATTTCAGATAACTCCCCAAAACATCCCCCTGAGCACTGGTCAGTTGAATATTTCTTTGGCCCCTGAATATGTCTCTATGCTTTTATTCCCTATGCTCAGAATGTCCTCCCTTCCTTCTTTACCCAGTGAATTTCTAGCCAGCCTTTAAAGCCCACTCATTGCCACTTTCTTCATGAAACTCTCCCATCTCCTTTCACATGTGACCTGGTCCTTAGTTTCCCATTTCTTTAATATTCAATTGACAAACATTTATTCAGCATGCATGCTACATACGTACATCTGTTACTTAGTGTGTGGAGCCCTGAGTTTGGTGAAAGGGGTGGAGATGCAGAGAGGAGAAATAAGTTCAGAGAAGATACGTCCTTTCTGTAGTCTATTAGGCATTAGCCACAAAACACAGATTACTGGAGTGTACAGTATGCTGTAAGTGCATTGACAGTTAAGGCAACAAGTGGTATAGTAGAGAGGGTGCCAGGCTCAAAGTCAGGAAGACCTGAGTTCAAATATAGCCTCAGCCACTTCCCAGCTGTGTGACCCTGGGCGAGTCACTTAAACCTGTTTGCCTCAGTTTCCTTAAGTGCAAAATGAATTAGAAAAGGAAATGGCAAATCTCTCCAGGATCTCTGACAAGAAAATCCCAAATAAGGTCATGAAGAGGCAAACACAACTCATGTATGAGAGAAATACTCTGACTTGATCTAAAGAATATTAACTCTTTTTTTTTTCTGTGCTGTACTCTGACCCTTTTTGCTAATTATTCCTTGACTTCTGTGTCCTCCTGTATTGAATAATCATTTTAGGGGCAGCTGGGTAGCTCAGTAGATTGAGAGCCAGGTCTAGAGACAAGAGGTCCTGGGTTCAAATTTGGCCTCAAACACTTCCCAGCTGTGTGACCCTGGGCAAGGCACTTGACCCCCATTGCCTAGCCCTTACCACCACTCTTCTGCCTTGGAGCCAATACACAGTATTGACTCCAAGATGGAAGGTAAGGGTTTAAAAAAAATAATCATTTTACAGCATTAATTATTTAATTAATAGTCAAGGACTTAGTGGGGGCAGGAAAGATACCTTTATTGTATTAAATCACGTTATGCACTTTTTCAAAAATATATTAAACCAGGGGCAGGTGGGTGACTCAGTGGATAGAGGGCTAGGAACAGAGTTGCAAAAACCTGGATTCAACTCTAGCCTCAAACATTTCCTATCTGTGTGACCTTGGGAAAGTCATTAAACCCCATTTGTCTAGCCTTTGCCCTTCTGTCTTAGAGTTATTTTGCTAGGACAGAAAATAAGGGTTTACAAAGGTCCTCCTTAAATGACCCTTAACATATATGGGGCGGATTGGAAGGTAGCAAAATATGAGGGTGCAAGTGTCTCATCTACTGTGAGACATTCTGCTTTGAGAGAGAGAGAAAAGAATGGCGGTGAGAATGGTCAACCTTGAATCAAGAAGTCCTGGGTTCAAATCCTCTCTGTGTGGCCATAAGACTTATCCTCAGTTTTCTCATGTGTGAAAGGAGGCAAACTTCAGTGACCTCACATGGTTTTGGGAGGAGGAGACATGTGTAAAAATTACCATCGTCATCATCGTTACTTACTGCCTTGATTACCATGAAGCCTCTGAAAACAAAATGTTCTTTGGTCACAACTACTTCTCCAGGATAAGTTCTAGGATCTGGATTCTGGGTTCTGGGTCTTATGAGTAACAACCATTTCCTTTGTTCCCTGCCAGACTCAATCCTTTCCCCGCCATCCCTCCAAACCGAGGGTCTTGTCGATATGATGATGATGACCCCTCCGCAGCCAACGGACCCTTCTGAGAAGAGGAAGCCATTGTCATGCTGGATGGAAGAGAATTTTTTCAGGTATTCATACCGGCATATATACCCAGATACTCACAAGTACCTATTCCCATTATTCTAATTGTAAAAGGATGTGGGGCAGGGGATGTAGCGCCAGGTAGTGCCGAGTTCAAATCCAACACCAAACATTTGACTAGTTTAGTTGTCTAACTTTGGGTAAGTCCTTTAATTTTTGTTTGCCTCAGCCTCCTCTTCTGCAAAGTAGGGATAATAATAACACCATCCTCCCATGAAATGAGATAATAACTATGGGCAGCTAGGTGGCAGAATGGGTAGAGCACTGGGTCAGAAGTCAGGAAGATTCATTTTCCTGAGTTCAAAGCTGACCTCGGATATTTATAAGCTATGTGACCCTGAACTAATCACTTAACCTGCTTGCCTCAGTTTCCTCATTTGTAAAATGAGCTAGAGAAGGAAATGACAAACCTTTACAGCATCGATACCAAGAAAAACCCAAAGAGGTTCACAAAGAACAAGATACAGTGAAAAATTTCTGAACAACAAAAACAACCTACAAGGCTGTTAAGATAATAATTATAAAGTTCTTAGCACAATGCATGGCACAGAGTAAGTGCTATAGAAATTTTAGCTATTATTATCAAAGTACCTGACACATAGTAGGTGCTAGAGAAATGTTAGCTATCATCATTATCATCATCATTATTATTATCACAGTAATCTGACACATAGTAGGTTCTAGAGAAATGTTAGCTATCACAGTACCTGACTCATAGTAGGTGCTAGAGAAATGTTAGCTATCATTATTATTATCATCACAGCTGACACATGCTATAGAAATGCTAACTATCATTATTATTATTATCATCACAGTGCCTGACACATAGTAGGTGCTAGAGAAATGTTAGCTATCACAGTACCTGACACATAGTAGGTGCTAGAGAAATGTTAGCTATCATTATTATTATTATCATCACAGTACCTGACACATGCTATAGAAATGCTATCATTATTATTATTATCATCACAGTGCCTGACACATAGTAGGTGCTATAGAAATGTTAGCTATCATTATTATTATTATTATCATCACAGTACCTGACACATGCTATAGAAATGCTAACTATTATTATTATTATTATTATCATCACAGTGCCTGACACATGCTATAGAAATGCTAACTATCATTATTATTATTATCATCAGAGTGCCTGATACATAGTAGGTGCTATAGAAATGTTAGCTATCATTATTATTACCACAGTACTTGACACATAGTAGGTGCTGTAATAGGTGGGTTAAAAGAAGGGTTCAAAACTAAATATATATATATATATGTGTGTGTGTGTGTGTGTGTGTGTAAAATTAACAAGTTTATTTATCTAAAGGGAGAAAGGAAAGGGAATTAGGGAATAACTAACTCTTAGCCCAAAACAGAGATTAAAAACCTTATAACTACTATAATTATTCTAAACTAAATTCTTAAAGTAGTAATTAAGGTTAAGGGGGTTTGGTAGGAACAAAGACAAGGGCCAAAGAATCTCACAACAGGAGTCCTCTTTGAGTCAAGCAGTAGTCCCAGTAACAGCTCTGTTGAAATCCACTTGACAGCAACAGCACCAACAGCAGCAAGGACAGGCAGATTATCAAGAAAGCCAAAGAAGAGGGAATCATTGGCTCTCTGGGTCCACCCCAGAAATACCAAACAGAAACCCTCTTGGCTCTGGGACTGATAGGGAAAAAACAGCAGTCTCTCATTCTTCCAGAGAAGTCCACCAACTGCTCCCAGAAATTGCCTCTGTTCAGTTCCCCAGAACCTTAAGCATGTGTTCTGTGGGTATTATTATCAAAGTACCTGACTATTATTGTGTAATGTTGGTTTGCAGGATCTCTTGCTGTCAACTTGTCCCTACTAACATACCTTACTACAGTGCTATAGAAATGTTCACTATCACTATTATTATTATCACAGTACTTGACACATAGTAGGTGCTGTAGAAATGTTAGCTCTCACTATTATTATCACAGTACTTGACACATAGTAGGTGCTGTAGAAATGTTAGCTCTCACTATTATTATCACAGTACTTTACACATAGTAGGTGCTGTAGAAATGTTAGCTCTCATTATTATTATCATAGTACCTGACACATAGTAGGTGCTGTAGAAATGTTAGCTATCATTATCATTCTATTATTATTATCACAGAATCTGACACTTAATAGGTGCTATATAAATTTCAGTTATCACCATCATCATTATTTTAAAAGTTTATCCTAATTTAGGTCCCCCCTCATCTAAAATCTTTAAACAAGTGACTGGATGACTATTTGTAAGGTGTGCCATATTGAATTTTTGAGTCATTACAAAGTCCTATTGGAAGTAGTTGGTTAGGATTTGAACCCAGATCCTCCAACTCTAAACACTGCCTTCTATTCACTTTACCCCTACTTCCCTGACTCATTCATACTCAAAGTTAAGGGAACTGCTATACGATTAAGTGAAATCCTTTTTCTCAGGCTACCAAAAGCCATTGGTCAGTCTCAGAGTAACCCTCAGACACCATGACTTTCTGTCTCATCCATAAGCATGTGTTAAGTGCCTTTTGTGTACAATTCATTGTGCTTTGCCTTAAAGAGACAGAAGATTCAGATAAGGTGCAGTCTCTATCCTCAGGGAGCTCACTGGAAGGTGAACCTGGTATCAGCTTCTCCAGCTAATGATCCAGAGAAGGACCAAGACAAAGAAACTCTGCCTTTGACACTGGAGATCAATGGAATGAGCTACTTAGGCACTGTTCCTTGGCTGAACAACAATAATATAACTAGCATGTATATAAAAGTTTAATATTTACAAACCATTTTAGATCTATATCTCATTTGATTATTGAAACAACCTTGTGAGATGGGCACAATTATTATCCCCAATTTACAGATGAGGAAAACTAACTTGCCAAAAATCACATAGGTAGTAAGTGTTTGATGCAAAATTTGAACTCCAGCCTTCCTGACTCCAAATCCAGTGCTCTATCCACTAAACCATCTAAGATGAATGAAGAACTATGCAGACTTCCTCCATACAACCATTAATTCATTCATTCAACAAACGTTTTATAAGCTCCTGGGTATGAGACACAAGAATAAATGAAGCATATTTTCTATTCTCTTTGAGCTCACAATATAGTAAAAATGAGTGACTAGACATGTAATCAGGTTGCTAGAATACAAATTAGAGTTAAATAAGTGCTTTGAGATCTGATAAGCAAAAAATCAGTTCTTGGGGTAGAAGACCCAGAGGAGAAGGTAGCTTGGTCAAGATAAGGATGGTAAAATCTCAGGATTTCAGTTATAAGGGGCATCAGAAGTGATCCAACCCATGTCTGAAAAAGAGTCCTCTAGCCTTCCAGCTAAGTGACTTCAGGTGAGGAGGAATCGTCTGCCTCCTGAGTCATCAACGAGCATTTATTAAGCACCTACTATGTACCAAATACTGTGCTCAACTCTGGCAATACAATGAAAAGCAAAACAAGAAACCAGAATCTCCCAATCCCTAGGCTCAGGGAGCTCATAGTCTAATACCAAAGTAGCCCATTTTACTTTAAGATTGTTTTAACTATAAGAAAGTTTATCTTAAAATCAAAACTAAATATGCTAAATAAAAATCTAAAAGCCTTTCACACCTTGTTCTTGGTTCTGTCCTCTGGGACTAGACAGAAAGGTAACCATTTTTTAAAATGAAATTTTAATTGCTTTTTTCAATTAATGAATATTTATTTTCTCTCCCCCACTTAAAAAAATGAAAATCAAGACCCTTGCAATATAAAAATGCAGTCAAGAAAAATACTCTCTAATGTTTGAGGACCCCCAACATGAACTCCCCCGACCCTGTCTTCTCCAGACTCTTTTCCCAGTCCCTTCAAATAATCCTTTAAATGGCATGAACCTGAGACCCTCCCCCATCCTTTTCTAGACCTTCTTCAGTGTATCAATGCCTTTTATGTTTGTTTAAACATAAGACTATAGCTATGTTCTAACTAGAGCTCAGAAAATCGGAACTAGATCACCTCGTTATTCTTTCACACCATGTCTCCCTTACTTGCAGCCCAAGATCACCTTAGCGTTCTTAATCGCCAAAACATGCTGTTGATCTCATGTTGAAGTTTGTGGTCCTCTAAAACCCCCAGATCTTTTTTCGTATAAATGACTGATTGCCAAGTTCCCTTCCACCTTTGAATCTCATCATTATAAGCAGCATTTGACCCAGGGTCTAATGATTTCCTGAGATGCATCATAGAAATGAACTTATCTAGGTTGCAACCATCCAACAAGTCTTTAATGTGTGCCAAGCATTGTTCTGGGTGCTGGAGACATGAGTAAAAAAGAATGAACCAACTGCTTGCACTTTGTTCATTTGAAAAAATATTTTGGGGGGCACTTTCTGGGTGCAAAACACAGTTCTAGACACTGGGTAAGAGAACAGTGCTTTGTAAGATCCAGTTTCTTATATTCTGGTGGAAAAGATGCCTATGATTGTCCAGAGGATTACTTTACTCAGGAGGTCTGTTTGTCTATGTTCATATTGTCTCCCCCATTAGACTATGAGCTCCTCAAAGGCAGGTGCTGCTTTTGCCTTTCTCCCTATCCCCAATCCTTTGCACCACAACCTGGCACATGGACTGATGGCCTGATGGTCCCCTCCGCCATT
This sequence comes from Monodelphis domestica, assembly GCF_027887165.1. NCBI lineage: Eukaryota > Metazoa > Chordata > Mammalia > Didelphimorphia > Didelphidae > Monodelphis > Monodelphis domestica. The sequence goes on along the minus strand of NC_077232.1, from coordinate 40,238,731 downwards.
ATTATGCACACACTCCTCCCCAAAGAGACCTTTGAATTCCAGCTAATCTCATCCCCTATGGCAGATGCTAATGGGATGCCTCTATCCAAGTCACTCATAACTAGACCTTTTGGAATTTCTGGCTCACCATTGGGCATCTTGTGGCTAAAAATCAGGGGTAAGAGGAAGGGACTCTTGAGAATAGCAACAAAAATGGGGAAAGGAATTAAAGCCATTAACAAAAATTACAAAATCTGAGAGTTGGAAGAGATCTCAGGGGACATTTAGTCCAACCCATACATGAAATAAATCCCCCCCAAACATCTGACAAATAATTCTTAGTGGCATGATCAAGGGAGCACGAGAAGGGGAATAAGGCTGAATGAGTTCAATGTTATCTGTTGGCCTAGAAGAGAAGGGGGAATATTTAGCTCACTCTGGGAGCTATAATGAGAGCAGTCCCCAGACCAAGATAAGGGGGGCTGTGATTGCTGTCTTCCAATATTTGCACTGCTTTCATGTACAAGAGAGCTGAAATTAATTATTTGTAGCCCCAGAGGGAAATGGATTTTGCCTCAATATGAGACAGGGCTTGGCTACAATTAGGACTCTCTTATTATATAAGAAGCTGCCCATGAGGTGGTGTGTTCTCTGTCCCTGGGGCAAGGTTGGATTAAATGGTCTCTAAAGGTTCTTTCCAACTTAATTCTGACCCTAAGCATCAAAATAAGCTATTCCTCTAGAGAATAGTCTTGATCATGAAATGAGGCAAAGATTCCTTAAGGGATATAGAAACAAAGGACCTCGTCCATAGCATCTCAGCATCTTAGTTTCCTTCCTCTATAAAATGAGAGAGTTGGACTAAATAATCGCTAAGGTCCTTTCCAGTGCTCTGGTCTTTGTTCTCAGGTTTTTTCCTTGATCTAGCATTTTATGTTCTGTCTTCTGACATCCATTCCAGTTCTGACATTGTGTTCTAAGTTCTGTTCCAGGTCTAACATTCTCTGTTCTGTGTCCTAACTTCCCTTCCTGTTCTCACATTCTCTGTTCTATGTTCTAAGGTCCCTTCCATCTCTAATATTCTTTCTTCTGTGTCCTAAGATCTTTTCCTATTCTCATGTTCTCTGTTCTATGTTATAAGGTTCCATCTAGTTCTAATATTCTTTGTTCCATGACCTAAGATCTTTTCCTGTTCTCACATTCTCTGTTCTATGTTCTAAGGTCCCTTCCATCTCTAATATTCTTTGTTCTGTGTCCTAAGATCTTTTCCTGTTCTCACATTCTCTGTTCTATATTATAAGGTCCCATCTAGTTCTAATATTCTTTGTTCTGTGTCCTAAGCTCATTTCCTGTTCTCACATTCTCTGTTCTCTGTTCTAAGGTCCCTTCCATCTCTAATATTCTTTGTTCTTTGTTCCTAAGCTCATTTCCTGTTCTCACATTCTCTGTTCTATGTTCTAAGGTCCCTTCCATCTCTAATATTCTTTGTTCTGTGTCCTAAGCTCATTTCCTGTTCTCACATTCTCTGTTCTATGTTCTAAGGTCCCATCTAGTTCTAATATTCTTTGTTCTGTGTCCTAAGCTCGTTTCCTGGTCTCACATTCTCTGTTCTATGTTCTAAGGTCCCACCCAGATCTTATATTGCATATCCTATGTTCTAAGGTCCCTCCCAGTAATGATGCCCATCTTCTAAAGTTGCTTCTTGCTCTCATATTTCATAGTACTATGTGCTAGTTGGCTTCTCTATAGAAATGAACCCAAATCTTGGGCAGAGGGCCTCCTGGGGCTCTATGGGCCATATATTTTCAGTGCCATTTGAATTTCCTCCCCTGCTTGGTGTAGTAAAAATGAAATGAGAACAATAATGTCTTGATGAGGGTTTAATACCAAGTGGGAGGATAGGGCCCCAGTTCAAGCTTAGCCAAGCTCCTGGTGGGAAACTTTCACAAAAGACACTCTGTTCCCTTCGGGACAGATGCCACCAAAGAGTGTGGTTCATTTCTTAATGAATTTTTTTTCAAAATCCAGGCCTTCCCAACATGCTTTGAGAGGCTATACTGCAGTTTGCTTGGGCGGATCCTTTGGGGGATGGGGATGAGATGGGGAATTCAGGGCTGAAAACTGGCTTTCTCTGCATGGTCTGGTGAATGCCATGGCATTGGCTTTCTCTGGCATCTAGGACATACTTGTCTTAATTTATGGACCTCATTTCAGAGCCTTTCTTCCCTTTGGCCAAAGAGCTGGAAATCTACTCCCCGCGACATTTTCCCTAAACTCTTTCCCAATTGGGTGCAAAAGAGCACAGATTTTTCTATAGAGATAGATAGTTCTTTATGAAATGAAAATTTCTGGTTCACAGCCAGGGGCAAGACAGTACCCTAGACATTCTTATTCCTTCCATCCTTCCTCCCTCCCCCAAGGGAGGAGATTTTCAACCTCACAGCCAAGTAGCCCAGCCAGGCGGCTTCTGAAGCTGAAAAAGGTCTTTTTAAGCTCCAAGGACGGTGACCTTCAGGGTGAAGATGAAGGAAGCTTTTCTGTGAGACTTACTAATGGCCTAGCTGAGTGTTTAATGACCTATAATATTGTCCAAGTGCTTAAGGAAGAAGAGTCCATTAGTGGTGTCCACGAGCTTACAAAATCATGGATTTTAGAGCTGAGAAGAGCCTTCCACAACATCTAATCTATTCCTCCCTCACCATCAGAGGCCATGGAGGAAAACTGTTGAACTGGAAATCAAGTGAAATTCAGACTCAAAGCTTAGTTATCTCCCTTATAGCTAGGTAAGATACTTTACCTATCCAAAGTTTCCTCATTTGTAGATGTGTACTTCTTTTAAGTATAAGTTTTCTCATCAGTAAAACAGTGATATTCTCTCTCATTCTCTCTCTCTCTCTCTCTCTCTCTCTCTCTCTCTCTCTCTCTCTCTCTCTCTCTCTCTCTCTCTCTCTTCTCTTTCTCTCTTTCTCTCTCCCTCCCTCTCTCTCTTCCCTCTCTATCTTTTCCCTCCCTCTCTCTCTTCCCTGTATCTCCTCTCTCTCCTCTCTCTCTTTCTCTCTCCCTCTGTCCCTCTCTCTTTCCTCCCTCTCTCTTTTTCCCTCTCTTCCTCTCTCTCTCTTTCTCTCTTTCTCTCTCCCTCTCTCTCTTCCCTCTCTGTCTTTTCCTTCCCTCTCTCTCTTCCCTGTATCTCCTCTCTCCCTCCTCTCTCTCTCTCTTTCTCTCTCCCTCTGTAGTCCCTCCCTTTCCCTCCCTCTCTTTCCCTCCCTCTATTTTCCTCTCTCTCTCTCTCTCTCTCTCTCTCTCTCTCTCTCTCTCTCTCTCTCTCTCTCTCTCTCTCTCCTCTTCCCTCCCTTCCTCTCTCATTTCCCCCCCTCCTTTCCCATCTCTCCTTCCCTCCCTCATTTTCTTCTTCTGTAAAATAATTTTGGATGTAGTCATGAAGACAACCCCATTCGAAATGACCTCTGTTAGAAAAACTGCCCCAAGTGCAAGTAACTCTGTGGATCTACATCTATTGAAAATCATAATTCATGAGCCCCCATTAATGTATTTACCTTTTATACTCAGCCAGAGGGAGAAATTAGCTCAAAGCAAATGCATTCAATGAAATAGCGTAGTATGAAAAGTAGGAATAGAACATTTCCCCCATAAATCTGGGGCACTATAGAAATATTAGTTATCATAATCATCATCATCATAATCTTTATTATTAGATGACAACTAGCCCCCCTGGCTTTAAACCAACCCACCTAATATTATATTATTTACCTTGCGAGGTTGTTATAAAGAAAGGGTTTGTGAGAAACTCATTTAGGGCTGGTCTCTAGCTCTAGAAAGATATACCTTATTCAAAGGAAACAAGGTAGGGGGATGAGTAGGGTGGGGAAAGCATTTGAGTGAAGATCAGTGGAGGGAGAAATAGTGATATTGTCACTGGATTATACTATAGAACTCATAGGTAGAAAGCAGAAATAGATAAGAAGTTGGGGAAGCAAATGTCAAGCCTAGCACTGAGATATGATGCAGTAGCAATGGTAATGCAGCTAGGTAGTGTGGTGGATAAAGCACTAGGCATGTAGTCAGGAATACTTGAGTTTAGATCTCTCTGATACTTACTATGTAACCCTGGACACTTACCCTCTCTCTGCCTCGGTTCCTTCATCTGTAAATTGAGGAGTTTGGACCAGACCTCTAGAGTCCCGTTTTTCTAATATCTAAAAGTCTGCTGGAACTTTCTCTGCCAAAAGGAGAACAGTTAATCATGGCATAGAATCCTAGATTTAGATCTGGAAGCAACTGCCATTTGACAGATGACCAGATAGGAATGTGACTGGTCGAGGGTCACAAGGGAAAGAAATAGCAAAGCAAATTTCCAGATCCTCTGACTCCAAGAACAGCAGTATTTCTATCTGCCTTAATGATAATTTCATATTTTGAAAGGTAGGAGGAAACAAAGAAAATCTATTCTGGATCTGATTCTTGTCAAGAGGGAGGAACTGGTTGTGGCGGGGTGGCCTTAATGAGAACATTGGGAGGAAGTGGCCACCCCCTCTTAGAATTTGGGGGCAGATAAGAAGAAAATGGAAAAGAGTCTGAAACACATGTGCCCCAAATTTGGGGAGAATTTATTTCAGAGGGTTCTGAGGAAGAAGAGTCAGGAGTCTGCGAGCAAAAATGATATGGGAATAGTTAGCCCAGAAGGGATAGAGAGATCTCAAAAATGGATTTCTGATTATGCAAAGAAATAAGTCAGATGAGGAGGAAGAGAGGAAGCTGTCTAAAGAGACTGGCAGGTTGACATGGGGAATTCGCCAGGTCAGCTTAGGTTTAAAAGACATTACAGAAAATGGAAGCAAGGGTAGATGATGGAGCGTGGATGCAAAATTGAGCCATTGCTCAGCATAAGATTAGCACCATGAATTCTGCAGTAGAGAAATGACCCAAGGTGTCAAATAATGGGGCCAGAAGTTCTAGATTCAGGGTCCAGAATGCAGGTAAAGGAGGAAAGCTACAGTCAGCAAGAACCTGGTGGTCATGTGGATAGTGCACTGAACCTGGAATCAAGAAGATCAAATCCAATTTCACACTCTTACTGGCTGAATGACCCTGGGCATGTCATTTAAAATCTTTATCTGACTCAGTTTTCTCATCTGTAAAATGGGAATTATAATAATGCCTACATTACAAGATTGTTATAAGGATCAAATGAGATAAACCTTAAGCATAAAATAAATGCTAGTTGCTATTATTATTATTATTATTACCTATTTGTTTTTAAATTCCCAGTACCTATCCCAGTGACTAGAACATAGTAGGTGCTTAATAAATGCATGTAAATTGAATACTTCTTTATTGAAAAAGTTAGGTAGTGGGATATAAAAGGAATTAATTTACCTGTAAAACCACATTTATCTTGTAAGGAAAACTCTAATGCCTTTGCAGCATTTTGTACTTCTCAGTGTTTGCCTAAGGATTTATTGGCAATGTGGTCTTTTCTAGTAATAAAAAAAAGAGTGCAAGGAATCTCCTTTTTCCCCTGATTCTACTCAAATCTCCATCTCTGCTCATGGAAGAAAAATTATGTTGGGGAATAACAGGGTAGGAGTGGGCTGTCTGGT
>NC_077232.1:40198134-40228134 GCF_027887165.1 Monodelphis domestica | reverse complement strand
ATTGTGATTCTTGCTGTTGAATTTTGTGTGTGGCATGTAATTATTTCTACGCAGAAGGGTCTAGACAAACATCTTCAACAAATCCTCCCAACCCAGGGTTGTAACTAGGTCAGGCCAAAGAGTCTTTGTCTAAAAGCCCCAAATTTAAAGGGCACCCTGGATGACCCCATGATTGTACTTAGTTTGCTCCAGCACTATAGAAACAATAGTAATAATAGCTAGCATTTATTAAGCACCTACTATGTGCTATGAATTTTACAGTTATTCTTTCATTTGATCCTTATACCAACCTTGAGAAGTCTTCTCTGCCTAGATGTTCCTGAGACCATTTCCTTGTTAGCTTAATATTTTGCCAACACTAGGAACATGTGAGGCACCCTCAAAATACCTACCCCACCATCATAATGCCCTGGATCTATCTGCTACCTAGTCCCTCTTACCCTTTTTCACATGGGTAAAGAACTTCCCCCAAGGTTGTTATTAAGTCATTTTGGTTGGATCCAACTCTCCGTGACCCCTTTGGGGCTTTTCTTGGCAAAGATACCAAAATAGTTTACCATTTCCTTCTCCAGCTCAGTTTTCAAATGGGGAGACTAAGGCAAACAGGGGTAAGTGACTTGCCCAGAGTCGCAGAGCTGGGAAGAACCTGAGGCTGGATTTTGAGTCAGGTCTTCCTTACTTGAGACTCAGGACTCTATCCACTACACTACCAACAGAATTTTCTTAGTAAGCAAGAAGAATTGGAATTGATCAGATGGCACAGAGATGAGTTCTTCCCTCCCCCCACTTACTTTCCTTGTGAATAGCAAACCTTTATTAATTGTCTGTTATGTGCCAGGCATGGTGCTAAGCACTGGAAATTCATTAAAAGAGATGAACAAATATTCCCTGCCCTCAGGATGCTTCCATTCTCTCCAATATGGCAGCTTCACACCACTGCTCCTAAAATAGGAGAGTGGCTCCTCTAACTGAAGGGACAGATCCTGCAGCTGGTTCAGAGAACACAGATACCTTGTTATAGTCTTGTTGCCCCCACTCTCCACCCCCTCCCACCAGCATGACTTCATCAATGCCATCCTGAGCCTGAGAAGAAGGCCTGGTATAGGAAAACCAAGTGGGCTTTGGATACTTAAGCAAGACCTTATTCCTCCTCAACAACTGGCCCCAAAATAGCTAGGTGTACTTGAACTGTCCACTCCCCATTGGTCTGTAGAAAAGGATGATATCCGTATCATATTGACTCAGCCCTCTCTTACTGCTTGCCCCAACAGCAACTCTCGTGGCCAAAGTGCCTTCCAAAGGCCATTCCTTCAAAGTGGATCATATTCTTCTGAGGAGTTTGTAGGTTTGCAGTGTAGAGCCTGACTCTGCCCCTTTTTTCCCCATCAGTGCCTTCCACCATGCCTCCCTGAAAGAGTAACTCTGTCCTTGTGATGGGCAAATTTTAGAGGTGTCCAATAGGGCATAAGAGCTGATTAAAAAAAAAAAAAAGTTTGTGACCTGAATCATGATTTTGGAAATCCAGGAGTTTATGAGATGGTTATAACCAAGAATATAAAAATATACTGCAACTTGTCCAAATAAATTATCATATCTCAATAATGCACAGGGGAAAGCACTTTAGCTTTTTTCTTAGGAAGGATTTAAAATTTGCTTTATGGCCTCTTGCTGTCCGTAGTGCCTGATAAAACTTTAACCGGAGAATCTTTAAACCCACAGCAATGGTTTCTGCCCAGGCTCCATCCGTGCCTGTCTAGAGCAGTCATCAGCCTGGAGCCAAGTCCATTTCCCCCAAAACCAGATGCTAACTCTGCCAAACTGTAGGATGACCTCCTAGCCCTTGAGCAAAAGAGGAGCATTGCTCCCATCCTCCTCTGGGATCACTCTGGTTCAAGGACAGCTTGTTTTCAATTAGATCCTGATTTGGCCATAGACCCCCAAGGTCTGCAGAGAGCCCCCTAGGAGGATTCATCAAGGGAAGTGGGGAATGTCTCCATGATGAATTGGGTGCTGATTACAGTGCCTGACTGCCATTGAAATGGTTTGTTTTGGAAGGAAGGCAAGGGAAGGGAAGGGAAGGTTCATCATGTGATTGATTCCATTAATTCAGACTCAAGTCCAAGGAGTTCTAGGAGACAGCTGTTATCAGCAAAACTCAAGAATTCTCTCCCTAGGACCCATTTAGAAAATCGAAAAAAAATCTGAAAGTCAAGTAGAGAGGATGGAATGACTCTTGGAAATTTTAGCTTGGGTCAAAACCCCCACAAATAGCAAAACTACAAGGGCCCCCAGAAATCTGAGGGAGTCTGAAGCATCAAAACATTAATCTCTTACCATTTGTCTCCCCCAAATGATCATTCTCACAATGAAACATTACTCTGGTCCCAGTAGTGGTTGATAAAGCATAGAATAAATAGGAGTGTTTTCTCATTAGGAACAACATGAATTAGCCTCCTACTATACACAGAGCCTTGTGCTCAGAAGTAGGGAAGAATAAGCATTTATTAAGCATCTATTGCATACTAGGCACTGTACTAAGTGCTTTACAAATATATGATTTGACACAAAGTTTAATTTTTTTGCATTTTAAATTTTTATTATTTTTTAATATTTTTCAATGGTTATGTGATTCATTTTCTTTCCCTCCCTTCTTCCCTCCCCTATCCCGGAGCTGATGAGCAATTCCACTGGGTTATACAAATCTTATCATGTATACTACTATTTCCATATTATTCATTTTTCCAATAGAGCAATCTTTTAAAACCAAAACCCCAATGCCCTCTGACTGGGGAATGGCTGAACAAACTGGGATATATGTTGGTGATGGAATACTATTGTGCTTAAAGGAATAATGCACTGGAAGGATTCCATGTAAATTTGAATGACCTCCAGGAAGTTATGCAGAGTGAGAGGAGCAGAACCAGGAGAACATTGTACACAGAGATGGATACACTGTGGCACAATCAAATGTAATGGATTTCTCAATTAGCAGCAATGCAATGATCCAGGACAATTCTGAGGGACTTATGAGAAAGAACACTCACTATCCACATCCAGAGAAAGAACTGTGGGAGTAGAAACACAGAAGAAAAATAACTGCTTGATCACATGGGTCTATGGGGATATGATTGGGGATGTAGACTCTAAATGATCACCCTAGTGCAAATATCAATAATATGGAAATAGGTCTGGATCAATGATGCATAAAATCCAGTAGAATTGCTCATTGGCTATGGGAGGGGGTTAGGGAAAGGGGAAGGAAAGAACATGAATCTTGTAACCAAGGAAAAATATTCTAAATTAACTAATTAAATAAAATAAAAAATAAAACCAAAACCCCAAATCATATACCCATATAAACAAGTGATAAGTCATATGTTTTTCTTTTGTGTTTCTACTCCCACAGTTCTTTCTCTTGATGTGAATAGTGTTCTTTCTCATAATTCCCTTGGAAACGTCCTGGATGCAATGCTATTTTGATGCAAAGTTTAGATAAAGCTACTCTCAAGGAATTACCATCTAAGTTGGGCCATGAGAAAGCTACAATTTCAGCAAAAAATGACTGGGCAACCCCAGCCCATTCTACATGCCATGAGGATGATTTTGGTGCAGGGAAGTAGAAAGAGCCAGAGTTGTCTGGAGCAATTTAGAGTTTGGGGATTTGCCCACAGGTCTAGAATTAGTATATGTCAGAAACAGGACTTGAATCAGTGTCTTGCTGAAGCTAAAGCTGATATCTTACCCACTGTGCCATACAGCATCTCATGATATTAAAGTATAAACATCCCCCAGGGGACATCCCACTGTCAGGTGGCTGCTGAGGAAAGGGCATCAGTCCCAGGGCCAGTCAAGAGACTGAGATTTCTCATCCAGACTCTGCAATGAACCAGTTATGTGAACATGGACAAGTCACTCAGTTTCTTTGAGCCTCAGTTTCCGCACCTGTAAAATGTAGAATTACATTGCCCTTTTTGCCTCACAAGTAAATGGGAGAAAATATGTGTGCACATACATATATGTATATATTGAAAATCCCTTTGAAAACTGCAAAGTGCCATACATACACAAGGTATTTTCACTTTTAAAAGCTGCCAGCAATGATGGATCACTGCTGTACTAGTGAAAAATGAAAGATATCCTGGAATTTTATGCTTACTGGATTTATCTGCAAAATGAGGGGGTTGGACTTAATATCCTTTTAGTTCCCTTCCAGAACTAAATCGATTATCCTATGACCAGAGAGTATTAATGAAGCAGCCCACAAATGTACAAATATATCAGCCGTTAAAGCGAATAAAGCACCTGTACCTCCCACAACCCTGCCAGTGGCAATGGGTTCCATTTTGAATCCAATCCATCGAATGGGTGTAAGAACTATGTAACACACAGAAGACAAAGAAGATTACACCAGACTCACAAAGCCCAAATCTGGAACAAAAGGTAAGCCTTTGATGCAAGGATGGATCTATGATCTCATCCAGGTAAGTACTTGGTGAGGGCCATTACAGCTGTGTTTCAGAAATTTCAAAAGAGCAAAGGTTCTTAAAAAACAAAAAAGCTAGTCAAACTCTACGTAGTTCAAGTCAGAGTAAATACATACTAAAGCATCCAGACTCAATGCAATGCTTTCCTCATACAAGTTCATGTCTCCAAATTCACAAATGCTGGATTGTTGGTATAGTTTTCATGGCATTTTAGTATTAAGAGAGTCTCTGTGCTAAGCTCAAAAAGTCTCAAAGACAAAGTCTCAGTGCATCATGCTGTGGTTCTTGCTGTCTTGGATGGATCATCCATGTCACATTTATGCTGCCTTTTTATTTTTCACTCTTATTAGATCACCCACCTCCTTTTCCATCCACACATGTCTTGCAGGATGTCTTTTTCTTTTGCCATTTTCTGTGCATGTATCACCTTTAGTAACTTGCCTCAGCTTACTAGGGCATTTTTCCCATCATAGCTTTTGTTTTAAACACCATGGCCCTTGGGTTATCAGCAATTCAGAGCCTTCAAAGATCATGGTATCCCATAATGCACAGAGATACAACATAACCAAAACAAGCTGAGTTCGAAAACGATATATTCAGACAACAGAGAACAACTTGAGATCATTGATAATGCTGACATTTTCCAAATGTGATCCAATTCCCTCTCTTCCTCCGGGTCAAGCTGGCCCAGTTCATTTTCCATATTCAGCAACCAGAGCTGTAACAAAGAAAGGGCCACCAGGGTTTTGCTTCAAGGTAGTATATTTAGAAGACACTAGAATTACTTTGTCATGTCTCCCTACTTCACTAGAAATAGCAACTTTTGTCTCTCCTTCTTCTTAGTAGTACCTTCCTCTCCTTTCATCAGTTTAAAAAATTCCAAAGTATCCTGGGATGTTGACTCCATGCAGTGGCTATATCAGGACCACTCTTTCACCCCCTCCCTCAGCCACAATGCTGCTGTCCTGGGTACAAAAATGGCTAGTTAGAGCTTTGGCAATGCTCATTCAAAAGAGATGTACTGTTGGACTCCCTCAAAAGGCTCCTCATTCAAACTGCATATCGTAATCTGGGCAAGATAAAAGCAAAAAACGACCATTTGTTAAGTACCTCCTTTGTGCCAGACATTGGGCTCTGAAGATACAAAGACTAGAAAGTCATTTATAAATGAAGTCATTTCTGTGTTTCACTGATGGCAAAAAAAAAAAAATCCACTGAGTCCATGCTAGAATTGGTTCAATATGGTGACAGCAGATTCCCAACATTCCAGGCAATCAAAAGAAAAATGAACAGTGGCCAGCACTGCTCCAGATCATCTTCTGGAGGTGGAGGTGGGCGGGCAGGACAAGCACTGCCAAGGGTGCTATTTGTAGAGTCACCATTCTCTCCTTATCCATCTCCTTCCTGTCTTTCTTCAGCCCTCTAGAAGAAACAAGAGAATCTTCCATCTTTCCAGGAAGTTTAATTTTTGAGTTAATGTTTCCCTATGTCACCTTCATCTTTTAAATGATTTGATAATGATAAATTAAGCACTGCCCCCAAGACATTTGAGCTGGGCCTCCTTGCACATTTGGAAATCAATAAACTATTACTGAAAAGAACATTTATCTTTCAGAGTTGCACACAGAGGAAGCAACTAGGTGTAAATATTCATAATTATCTGCATATGTCACTGTGGAAATGGTTTGAGTTGATGCTTTTAGCAGTTGCTGGATATGGGATTCTCTACTCTTCCTGAGCTCTCCGGAGTACCTTTGCTCTGGGAGATGCTAAAAAATAACTTTAAAAAAAAGAAACTTTTTCATTCTTGAATCAGATTTTCATCCTTCAGTAGAGACCTCTTCCAAAGCTTCATTGCAGAGTAGAGTTGACACTGGACTCTTTTTTTTTTTTTAAACCCTTACCTTCCGTCTTGGAGTCAATACTGTGTATTGGCTCCAAGGCAGAAGAGTGGTAAGGGTAGGCAATGGGGGTCAAGTGACTCGCCCAGGGTCACACAGCTAGGAAGTGGCTGAGGCCAGATTTGAACCTAGGACCTCCCATCTCTAGGGCTGACTCTTAATCCACTGAGCTACCCAGCTGCCCCCAACACTGGGCTCTTGAAGATTCTGAAAGTCTTCCTAGCACACTCCCCCTCAGATGGGTGGGCTTTGAGCACTGGGCTGGGGATGAGATTCATGTCTATCATCTGAGGACGAGCCTAGCTGAATTGGATAAACCCATCACTAGGATGGCCAGAGACGGATTTCATTAATTAATTAATTAATTTCTCATTAGAAATTCCATGACAACAATACACATTGAAGACCATGTTCTAAGTTGCAGAAGGAGGATGATCTGCATCAGTGAATTGAAACATCCACAGTGATGAGCATCATTGTGTGACAATTAAAAACTTTCAATAGACTGGTTTGGGGTAAGAATATTAATTTATTGATGAGGCTAGCCTATAACCAAAAAATCAATAGATCAGTCATCCTCTCATTGACAAAGACCACAAAATTCCTTCACACTGGTCTATATATACAGTTTAGGAGCTCGTGTGTCCCTTGGACATTTAGTGTGTCCCTTGGACATTCCAAGACATATCTGGTGAATAGTTAATAAGGAGGTTGTCTATTAAAACTCTCAATCCCTCCTCACCCCTATGGGAGTGAGGGGAAGCAGTCATCTACCTAGAAGGAATCTACTTATCTACTATGCAGGTTTTATTGGGGGAAAGCATTCCTAGGAGCTCCTAAGAAAAATAAATTCTCACTGTTGTGAAGTCCCAATATCAGGCTTTCACAGCAAAGACAAGCATGTTTCCTATCCACATGGAGCAAAAGTTAAAAGGCCAGTGGAAAGAGGACTGAATTTAAAATCAGAGGACTGTGAAGTTCAGTCAATTATTGTCTGTGTGATTGTAGATCAATCATTTGAACTCTCATGGCCTGTTTCCTCATCTGTAAAATGAGTAGTTTGGACAAGATGTCCACTAAGGTCTCATCCAATTTAAAACCTATACTTTGACTATCCAAAATGCACATATATTGAATCAAAGAAAAATATCACTTTTGAACTAGTCAAAAGTTTGATTTTAAAAGTATTTTATGGGGGGCATCTGGGTAGCTCAGTGGATTGAGAGCCAGACCTACAGACAAGAGGCCCTGGGTTCAAATTTGACCTCAGGCACTTCCCAGCTGTGTGACCCTGGGCAAGTTATTTAACCCCCATTCCTAGCCCTTACCACTCTTCTGCCTTGGAACCAATACACAGTATTGATTCCAAGACAGAAGGTAAGGGTTTTTAAAAATAAAAATATAAAAGTATTTTATAATTAATGTACTTTATTATTTTTGAGGAGAGAAAATTTCTAAATAGATTAGCAATGTTTTGTAAACATTTATCAATTATACGATATGAAAGGTTGCATAGTGATGGAGATCAGCCTTGGAATGAATGGAAGGTGATGGAATTATATAGGAAAACATATACATATTTGTAATCTGCACTATTGTGCTAAAACATTACACATGAAATATAAACACATATTAAGAATCAAGAAGATATGAATTCAGCCTTTGCCTCTGACACTTGCTGACTTCATGACCTTGGATAAGGCAACTTCCTGAAGCTATAGGTCAAATCAGGGATTAACCTGAATTGTTAAAAGGAGTCTCCACACTAGAAGTTCTCTACCAATGATATTACAAGTTTAGTTCCAAGAAAAAGCAACTATGTCCAGCGTATGCAAAACTGGGACTACAAAGGCAAAAATGAAAGAATCCTTGCCTTCAGGAAGCTTGTGTTCTAGGCATTCTTTACCTGGGGTCTGTGAACTTGTTGATTTTAATAGATAGATAGAAAGATATATGTATGGAGAGATAGAATTTAGATAGATAGATAAATAGATAGACAAATAAATGGATGGATAGATAGATAGATAGATAGATAGATAGATAGATAGATAGATAGATAGATAGATAGATAGATAGATAGATTAGATAAATGGATAGGTGGATAGATTAACAGATGAATGGAAGGATGGATGGATTGACGGATGGATGGATGGATCAATCCATAAATGAACAGATAGTAGATGAACATATAGATAAATGATAGATAGGTTGATCCAAAGATAGATAGATGATTGATAGATGAATTGACAGATGGATCAATCCAAAGATGGATAGATGATTGATAGATAGATAGATAGATAGATAGATAGATAGATAGACAAGTAGATAAGTAGGCAGAGAGATAGATAGATAGATAGATAAACAGAGATAGATAGATAGATAGATAGATAGATAGATAGATAGATAGATAGACAGACAGACAGGCAGGCAGGCAGGCAGATGAGTGGGCAGATAGAGAGAGAAAGATAAAGTGGGAGAGATGCATGGATAGATAGATAGGTAGGTAGACAGAAAGACAGACAGACAGGCAGGCAGATAGATAGATAGATAGATAGATAGATAGATAGATAGATAGATGATGATTGATAGACAGATAAACCGCATTTTAATACAATTGGTTTCCTTTGTAATCCTACATATTTTATTCATGACACAAGGATAGCAACTCTGCTCCAGGAGAAGATAACATACACAATGTGTACATACAAGCATATATAATGCATAGACAGATAAATCAAGGGAACCCAATATCGATATATATGTGATTCTGAAGGATTGTAGGAAGATTTCCACCTGGGCTTGGAGACTGGAGGAGGTGACTTCTAAGGTACCCCGCAACTGTTAGGAGTTTGTGTTGAAACCTGATGAAGTAGCCAGTTCTATTCTATTCTATTCTATTTACTCCTTTAATTTACTTAATTAGTTTACTTACAAACTCAAATTCAATCCTGTATACCAGGAGCTTTACAAAGCTCGAAGAGTTAGCTACTCATGACTTAGTGGGATTATTATTATTAGCCCATCTACAAATTTAAAATAGAGTCCAAATGAAACATTTTCCCAGACTGGTTAATAGTTCTTAGGTCTTCATTAACACCTTCTGGTAGGTTGGGAATAGTTTTAGCCTCCACCTTTTTCATTCTAGAGAAACAAGGTCAGCGCCACTACCATCCCCAACCTCCCAGTCTAGTTAGAGAATGAAATAGCTGCAGAACCCAGGAAGCCAGACTTTCTGTCTCCAGGAGAAGTCATTAGACTTACACACATGCACACACAAGCACGTGCACACACTCACATGTTTCCTACCTCACTAGAAACAGTAGACTTCATTCCATATGAGAGGGCCACCATCAAGACCAGCACTTGAAAGTCTTGCTGCCATGAATCTGGCTTTGCTGATCAGACAGGTATTAATAAACAATTCAGTTTGGAATTTTGAGGACCTAATTTTTTTTCCAATTCCCCTCCTGGTACTTCTAGCTCCCCCACCACAGCACCCTCCCTCCAGTCCCAGCAGTCTCTTATTTTTTTATCTTTCCAGATAAAATGAAAGCTAAGAATCTTTGATTGTATTGATCTCTTCTTGGTCCAAGCCCCAGTGGTGCCTTTGTTCCATCATACTAACAAGGGGAATAAAAATCACAAGGCGGTAGAAGTATCTGCAAGTTTTAACAAGACACTAGAACTGAACAGAGGCATGCAGGCAGGCAGACAATCAAGGGATCAGTCTTAATTAGTAGAAGAAAATGGAGTTGAAAGAAAAGGCTATGGAGAGTCAATTGTCTGGAGCTGCTGCCCAATTCTTCTTAAATGCTGCACTCCCTGGGATCAAATTATTCCAGTTCAGACTTTTGGTGTCTGAACTACCTGTCACAAGTGGAGAGTGTTTAAGAACCATCCCTAGCAATGGCTTTCCCAGCTCTGCATACATAGCATCCCTACATTTAGCCCATCACAGCAGTCAAATCCAATTCTGCTTTAAAGCTCTAGCTTGGTGCCTTTGAAAGGAAAAGATATTAGCCAGCCTCTATCCCCTCCTCCTTTTAAGACTTAGAAAGTCACATCAGGAATTCTGGCTTCCTTGCAACTGAATTCAGAAATCAAGTTCATAATTAAACAGCTCAAAATTTACACTGATCTCTTGACGTTGGTCTGGCTTTATACTCTTAGAGTGAAAGCATTGTGAAGGGGATGAGGAGATTGTTGGTCTTTGTCTCAAAATAAAGCTACACGGATGGAATGGCAGTGAATAGAAACTTGAGAATGTCATCTCTGATATATGATCATGGGCAAGTCACTTAATCACCCAATGTTCCAGTCAGTCTATTGACTATAAGTTATACAGGAGTTGTCGATCTGAATTAGTGGAGGAAGTTTTCACACCAGGAGTTCTCTATGCTGATGAAGTCATTGGTTCTCACCTAGGTGGGACTTATTTTATAATAATAATAATAATAGTAATAGCTAGAGCACTGTAAGGTCTACAGAGCCCTTTATGAATATTATCTCATTTTATCCTTACAACAACCATGAGAGGTAGGTGCTATTAAATTATTATTTTTTTGAACCCTTATCAATACTGTGTGTCGGTTCCAGGGTTGAAGAGTGGTCAGGGCTGGGCAATGGGGTTTAAGAGGCTTGCCTGGAGTCACCCAGCTATGAAGTGTCTGAGGCCAAATTAGAACTGAGAACCTCCCATCTCTAGGTCTGGCTCTCAATTCACTGAGCCACCCAGCTGATCCCAGTTACTATTATTATTATTACTCCCATTTTAGAGATGAGGAAATTGAAGCAGAGAGAGATTCAGTGACTTGACTAAGTCTTCATAGCTGGTTAATATCCAAAGTCAGATGTAGAGCTCTGGCTTCCTGAATCTAGGTTCTCCCCTCTAAGCACTGTATCATCTAGCTGCCTAGTTAGCTGTCTCCTCTAGCCAAAGCTGAGAATAATGAGAGAAACAAAGCAGACCTCAGAGTGCCCAGATTCGATGTCTTAAAGTCTGTAGTACAGGCTCTTGCTTTTACTGGAGCAGGAAGATTCATCTTCCTAAGTTCAAAACCAGCTTCAGACACTTATTAACTGAGGGACCCTGGGCGAATCCCTCAACCCTGTTAGCCTCAGTTTCCCCATCTCTAAAATGACCTGGCAAAGGAAATGGCAAACCAGTTCAGTATCTCTGCCAAGAAAACCCCAAATGGGGTCATGAAGAATCAGATACAACTGAAAAAGGACTGAACAAAAGACTTTTACTTTGTGCACTTTCCACACCTCCCCCTTTTTTTAGTGTACCACACCCACCCACAGTGCATCAAAAATCCCTAATTCCAAGAGACTGAAAAATTGGAACAGTAATAATGGTGCCAAAAACTAAAAAGCAGACTGGAGAACTCACAAAGCCCTGGGCAAAGGGCTCAGGCACACATCAGTTGACTCTATTTATCATGTATTTTTTCTGCATTGAGAACATCTAGAGTGCCAGACTTGGAGTCAAGAAAACTTATCTTCTTGAGTTCAAATCCAGCCTAAGGGCATTGTGAGGTTCCCAGTGGCAAATGGGTCATCAGGAAGAGATTAAATAACAATCCTTGTGTGACACAGGTAAATGTCCCAAACTTCTTTTTTCAACCCTTCTTTCTGTCTTAGAATCTATACTAAGGATCCATTCCAAGGCAGAAGAGTGGTAAGGGTGAGGCGATGAAGTGTAGTGATTTTTCTAGAGTCACACATCTAAAAAAATGTCTACGGTCAAATTTGAATCCAAGACCTCCCATTTCTAGACCTGGCTCTCTATCCATTGAGCAACCAGGCTGCCCCAATGTCCAAAACTTTTTTTTAATTTTACATTTAAATGCTTAAAGGGATAAACCCTTAGCTAGCTAGGACAGCTTGTTTTCCCATGGCTGTAGTAAACTAGGGAGATAGTACCACAATCCTCTTGTAATAATAAACAGTGAGCAAGCATCTAATCCAAACACAGGTGTTTTTTTCACACCACAGTGACTCACACATAAACAGTATGGACAAAGAGAGTACCCAGCTTCCTCTGTGTTGGTCTACAAATGTGCTTCAGCCCTATAATTAAAGTCCAAACCAGAAATACTCATCAAATCCGGTTATGGCCAAGATTGGTTTAACAGAAATCACTTCACTGGTGTAAGGATTCCCAAGCCCCAGGCAATCGCTCCTTTAATTCCTGCCAAATCCATTACCTTCTTGAAAGGTAACTCCAGCTCCTCATTAGGATTGGAGGTGACCCTGGGTTCTTCCATCAATCAACCAACTCAGTCAACCAGTCAACACCCATTTATTAAGTGAATGAATGATGGAACAAATGAAGGAAATGGATGAATTAAAGGGTCTTTGTTAAGAACTTGCTATGTCTAAAGCATTGTGCTAAAGGCACCAATAGAAATGCAAAATCCAGACAGTCCCTGCCCTCGGGGAGCAAACATTCTAAGAGCAGAAGTCCAATCATAGAAGGGAACTAGGATGTGGAGAAAGGAAGTCAATACTGAGGATAAGAAGACAAAACAAAACAAAACACACCCTACCCTCAAGAAATTTGCTTTCCGGAGGAAATTAGGTGGCACAGTGGATTGAGAACCAGACCTAGAGGTAGGAAGTCTTGGGTTCAAATCTACCCTCTGACATTTCCAGCTGTCTTACCCTTCCCACTTTTCTGGCTTGGAACCAATATTTAGTATTGATTCTAAAAAGTAATGTTTTTTAAAGAAAAGGAATTTATTTTTATATGCATATGTCTAAATACATACACAAAAGTTGTTTATTGTTCAGATGTTTCTATCATGTCCAATTCTTTGTGATCTTCTTTGGTGTTTTTTTGGCAAACATACTGGAATGATTTGCTATCTTGTCCTCCAATTCATTTTACAGATGATGCAACTGAGGCAAATAGAAGTTATGTGGCTTATCCAAGGTCACATAGCCAGTAAGTATCTTGGGCTGGATTTGAATTCATGAAGATAAGTTTTCCTGACTCCAAGTCTGGTACTCTAGATGTTTTCAATGCAAAAAAAAAAAAGGTACATAATAAATACATATCAAGTAATTGGTTGTTGGGGTGGGGTGGGGGTGGGGGCTCATGCAGGGAGTAGGAGTTGAGCTGGGGATTTTGTAGAGGTGTAGATAGAATTCACTCCCCAAGGCTTGTCCGACCCAGCTCGTGCTTTCATGTCCATTCATGCAGCATTCATGCATCTAAGCTCGAAGATGGGATGCTGGGTAAGACGAGCTGGGTCGGACAAGCCTTGGGGAGTGAATACTATCTACACAGTAACCTGTACAGAGTTGTTGATACAGAGTATAGAATAATGTCTGAGAGGAACAGAAAGCCAGCCACTTTGTCTATTTTGTAGAGCAAATTAAGGGGAGTAATTTATAATTAGCCTGGAAAGGTAGATCAGAGCCAGGCTGTAAAAGACCTTCAATTCCAAACAGAGTCATTTGTATTTAATCCAGAGATAAATAGAAACTACTAGAAAATCTATTGAGTAGAGCATTGATATGCTCAGATCTGTATTTTGCTTTCTATGTTGAAAACAAAGCAGGGAGAGATTGAAGTCATGGAGTTCAGCTTAAAGAGTGTTGTAGGGGACAGTTAGATGGTTCCATAGATTGAGAGTCAAGCCTAGAGACAAGAAGTCCTGGGTTCAAATCTGGATTGAGACACTTCTTGGTTATGTGACCCTGGGCAAGTCACTTAACCCCTAGCCCTTACCACTCTTCTTCCTTAGAACCAACATACATTATTTGTTCTAAAATAAAATGTAAGAATTTTTTTTTAAGTAAAATAAAGGGTATTATCAGAGTCCAGGGAAGAGCTGGGTAGAGGTTCAACAAGAGTGATGTCTATGTAGCTGAAGATAAGGGGACTGATATAAGAGATAATACAAGGGAGAGTCAATTGTACTAACCAATGGATTGGGTATGTGGGATGAAATGGGAAAATGAGGGAAATGGAGGAGCTGAGAATGGTAGGATGACTAGGAGAATGACCCTTCACATAAATAAGGCTGTTTACAAGAGAGGAAAGCCTGGGGGTAAAGATAATGATTTCAGTTTTGAATATGTTTGAGCTGTGAAGATTGGATTTAACTCTCCCCTGATTGTAACAATGAAGGTATCTAGCTCTTCCTTTCTTGGGAAGATTAAATTGTAATCCCCTGTCTATTTTTAAATTTTATTCCCCAAAGTTTAAACCCAGTATTTAAAGTAGATCTACCCATTTTGACAACACAAAGGTATGAATTAATCACAAAAGGTGTGAACACCCATTTCATACATTGAGTGGGAGGTCTGTGACCCACGTGTGAAAGAGTGGGCAGTCCTGGTGTGGAGCATCAGCTGTGATTGGTAGACGTAAATTTTAAGGGAGGTGACACAAGAGAAAAAGGTCTTTAAATAATGGAAACAGAGACACACAGAGATCTTCAGTCACTCAGGCTTGGACTGGATTCAATCAGTCACTCGGAGTCGGACTGGAAGACAATCACTTGGACTTGGAATGAAGATAGTCACTCAGAGCTGGAGGGAAGACAGACACTTGAGGAGACACTTGGCCAGACACTCAGACTTGGAGTGAAGACACTTGGCTGTGGAACTGGATCCCTGGAGGAACTCATGCAAGAGACCTCAGACTGCTTATCTTTTAGATGGTCACCGTGGTGAGTGTAAAGGCTGACTTAGTTCCTTGCCCTTTCTGGAGGTGTGAACCTCCGAGAAAGGCCTATAGTTTTGAAACTCTTTTCTCCTGACTGGTGCCTTAGAATTTCTACCTGGCTCAGAGGAAACCAGAGCGCTCTCTCTCTCTCTCTCTCTCTCTCTCTCTCTCTCTCTCTCTCTCTCTCTCTCTCTCTCTCTCTCTCTCTCTCTCTCTCTCTCTCTCTCTCTCTCTCTCTTCCTTAATATCTTCCCTCTACTGTAAAAATAAACTACCATAAATTCCATTTACTTAGTAATTCATTTGAGATTTAGAAATTAAATCCCTGGTGACCACAAATTAAATATTTAGGCCAACTATAAATTTAACAGAGCTTAAGATGCCAATAAGACGTCCATTTGCAAATGTTGAATAAGCAGTTGGATGGCTCATTGGCTAGAGTACCAAGAGAGAGAAGCATCATTAAGACCTAAAGAAGAGAGAATATCCCAGAAAAGAGATTAAGTGATAGTATCAAATGCCTCACCTAGATGCCCCCCTATAAGACCCTTTAAGTCAAATTCCATGGCTTCAATCCCTCCTCAAGTGGGACAGTAATCAAGAAAGACAGGGATTGGGGGCAGCTGAGTGAATCAGTGGCTTGAGATCCAGACCTGGAGATGGAAGGTCCTGGGTTCAAATTTGGCCTCAGATACTTCCCAGGTGTGTGACCCTGGGCAAGTCACTTAAACCCCATTGCCTAGCCTTTACAGCTCCATTGCCTTGGAACCAATATACAGTATTGATTCTAAGATGGAAGAGGTTTAAAAGAAAGACAGGGATTGAGAAAAGGCCATTTAGATATGCCAATAAAAGGTCTTTGGTTACTGGAGAAATTTTTTCAGTCAAAGGATGAGGTTGGAAGCCATATTACAGAGGGTTTAGAAAAGTGAGAGAGGTAAAGAAGTAGAGGCATGCATTGGCTTCTTGAGGATTTTAATTGAAAAGAGAAATAGGACCATAACTAGTGGAGATAGTAGGATCAATTAAATGGGTTTTTTAAAAAGAATTGGGGACACATAGGTATATTTGTAGGCAACAGGAAAGGAACAAGTAGATAGAAGAATACTGAAAATTAGAAGGGGAAGAGAGATTGAAGACATGGAATTCAACCTAAAGGGTCTTATAGGGGGCAGCAAGGTGACTCAGGAGATAAAGCCTCAGGTCTGGAGTCAGGAAGAGCTGAGTTCAAATTGGACCTTAGATACTTTCTAGCCTTGTGACACTGAATCACCTAACCTCAGTTTGCCTAAGCCACTGAAAAAGAAAATGGTAAACCAGTCCTGTATCTTTGCCAAGAAAACTCCAAACAGGATTGCTAAGAGTCAGCCACAACTTCACAACAGCAATAATAATAGAGAATTGGTGAAATGGGAAAAACTGTCAGCTTGTTTGAAGTTTGAAAGCCTTTGTATGTTCATTGTCTGAGCCAATCTCACTATAACTGAAGAGGTTCATTACCAGAATGCTAAGAGTTTTTCAACTTCTATAGAGTATAAGTTCCTTGAAGGCAGCATCTATTATTATTATTTTTGCCTTTATAACCCCAGTACTTAGCACAGTACATGGTCCATTGTAGGCTCTTAAAAAATGTGTTTATTGACTGATTGATTGGCACTAAATCTGCATTGACAGTCCCTGCCTTACCTTGGTGGTAGTGATCAGATGGGTGATGAGTGCTCCAATTTCCCTTTAATTTCTTTCAGTTCAAATCTTTTTTTATGATTCTAATGCTAACAACTCTCTAACATCCTTAACAACAGAAGGGATCAACGCATAATTCACTCTTGAGAATGGCATAAGCAGTAATAGGAAAAGGGAGGGAAGTGGCCCAATGCCTCAGTGAGCTAATGTCTGGCCCCCAACCCAGACTCACGTCACACTCAGAGAGGAGTCCATAAATTCTCGGTACTTCCCAATGTGAGGTGACAACTGGTGTCCCCTCTATAACTCAAGCTAAAAAGTGTGGCTTGTGGCATGTGTGCCTATCAGCAGAATCGAGTCTCTTCTTCTTTGTAAAAACCTACCTTCCTGGTTATGAGAGAGGAAAAAAAGTCCATATCCCAAGCAGGGAAGATAGGCGTGTTTTGTTTGGATCTTGTGGAGTTCCAGTATTTCTGTGACTGGAAGGTGTGTTCTCTGACTCGCCATTTTGTTAAGACAGCTGGAGAGAGAAGGTGTTCATTAGAAACCAGTTTTCAGGATCTGGTTCCTCTCACCACATATCCTGGCTTTGGAAATGTGGTTAGGATGAGGTGGGTTCAAGGAGAAGTGGTGTGGGACCCTTGCCTGGGGATTCTGGGAATCCTAAAAAAGTCTCTGTAAAAGAAAGCATTCCAAATCCTCTTTCTTATTCCTGAGCATGGCATAACAGTGATCCTGAGTTCAACCTACTTCACCCAGAAAAAATGTATGATAGGAAAGTAAGAAGTCCTTTCAGATAGGAAGAGAGTTGACTTTTCTCAGATACATGGCCACTTTCCACTTTGAGGGAAGCGCCATGTTGGATTTGAGCCCGTTTGTTCAGAATGGCCACATTTTCCCATAATTATGCATCAAGTTGGGTTCTTAACAAATTCGGTCATCACTGGATAAGGGGAAGAAAAACCCTTAGTTGCTTTCTTTCCATAAAAATAGGGATGTGAGTCAGTTCCAAGAATGTTAGCCTCCAGGGTCCCATGTCTTGTGGGACATACAACCTCTAGCCAGCTAATTAGAGCACTCGGGCTTTTAATCTGTCTTCAAATCTACATCTTCCTGCTAGCAAGCTCGATGTCTCTGTACCAAGATTCTATCTGGCTTAGAATCAGAAAGTTCTCAAGCTCCCATGGATTCCTGATTATGAATCTGCATCCACCTCACACCATTTCACGTTCTGCCATCTGACAAATTGCAAAGAGTTTCCTACATCCAAGATACTGTAAGATCCTGCTGGCATGAGTTAAGCAATTTACTTCCCCTCCTTGAGACACAGATTTCTTTTTTTTTTATTATTTAATTTCCATTTATTTTTTTCAATTATTGTTTTAATACTAAAAAAATCATTTTTTTTTGAGTTCCAAATTCTCTCCTTCCTTCCAGTCCCTCCCCAGCCCTCTGAGAAGGCAAGGACTACATCAATTATGCATGTGAAAGGATGCAAAATAAATTTCTGTATTAGCCACATTGCCCCCCAAAAGCCCTAAAAATAAGGAAAATGAGAAAATTATTCTTCAATCTGCATTAAGAGTTTATCGGTTTCCTCTCTGAAGGTGGAGAGCATTTTTCATCATGAGTCCTCTGGAATTGTTTTGGATTATTGGATCGATCAGAGTAGCTTAGTCATTTACATCTGATCAGCGTAAAATAGTGCTGTTACCATGGACAATGTTCTCCCAATTCTGCTCACTCCCCTTGGCATGTCTTCCCAGATTTTTCTGAAACCATCATTTCTTAGAGAACACCAGTGTTCCATCATAGTCATGTACCACCATTTGTTCAACCATTCCCCAGTTGGTGGACGTCCTCTCAGTGTCCAATGTTTTGCTGCCACAAAAAAAAAAAAAGCTATACTTGTTTGTATATGTGGATATATGTGTATATTATGCATGCATGCATGTCTATATGTGGGCATATTTATATGTGTGTGCATGTGTGTATATACATAAGTGTGTCTATGTCCATATGTTTTAAGTGTGTATATATGCATGGTGTGTATGTATGTATTCTTTTTCCCTTACTTTGGTCTCTTTGTGATTCAGAACTCAGAGTGGGATTGCTGGATCAAAGGCTATGAACAGTTTTACAGTTCTTTGGGCACAGTTCCAAATTGCTCTCCAGAACACTTGGATCAGTTCACAGCTCCATTAAAAAGAGATTCCTTCCTGTCCCTGCTTTTCCACATCCCTGCCAGCATTTGTTATTTTCCTTTTCTGGCATATTCGCTAGCCAAGTTGATAGGTATAAGGTGGCACCTTAGAATTATTTTAGTTTGGATTTCTCTAATCAATAACAATTTACAGAGCAGCAAGATGATTCAGTGGATAGAGCCCCAGGTTTAGAGCCAAGAAGTTTGGGTTCAAATCTGGCCTCAGATACTTCCTAGCTATGTGATCCTGGGCAAGCCACCCAACCCCAATTCCTAACCATTATCACTCTTCTGCCTTGAAACTAATATATAGTATCAACTCTAAGATAGAAGGTAAGGGTTTAAAAATAAATAAATGATTTAGAGCATTTTTTATATAAGTATAGAAACTTTGATTTCTTCTGAGAACTGACTATTCATACTGTAATAAGGGAATCACTTTAAAAGACTGATATATATATTAATTTAAGGTCGCCAATACCTTTTGACCATTTGTCAATGGGAGAATAGATCTTGTTTTGATCAATTTGACTCAGTTCCCCTATATTTGAAAAATGAGACCTTTATCAAAGAAACAATGTAAAAATTTTCCCAAAGTTCCTGTTTTCCTTTTATTTTTGCCTATCTTGATTTGGTTTGTGCAAAAATTTTAATTTCATGTAATCAAAATCCATTTTACTTTCCATGATCCTCTCTATCACTTGTTTAGTTATAAACTCTTCCCTTATCTATAGATCTGATAGGTAATGTGTTTTATACTAAAATTTAATTAAGATACCAACCTTTAGGTGTAAATCATATACCCATTTTGACCTTATTTTGTATGTGGTATGAGATGTTGATCTATACCTAGTTTCTGCCAAACCGCTTTCTAGTTTTTCCAACAAGTTTTTTGTCACATAGTGATTTCTTAGCCCCAAATCTTAAATCTTTGAGTTTATCAAACACTAGATTGCTATGGTCACTTACTACTGTGTATTATGCACCTAATCTATTCTATTACTCCACCACCCTATTTCTTTTCCTGTTCTATATTTTTGATGATTATCATTTGTAATATAGTGTGAAATCTGGGGCTACCAGGGCCTCAGATTTGTTGTCTATTTAAATTAGCTAATTTTAATCATAGGAGCAATAGAACGGCCCTCAAGACCCATCTAGTTCTCCTGTCTGCAATTTTAGGGAATTTATTATAGTTGAAAATGTTTAAGTTCAAGCACAATTACCCTAAACCCCCAGTCTGAAAGATCTTCACATTTAGGCAGAGATTGGGTTCTCTGCATAAATTTATATTTAATCTATCTTTAGTTAACATACATATTCTTTGTCATTGAGGCAAAATTCAGATTATTAGAAACATTTAGATGATGAAAGTGCAGATTAATTATATTTTGTTGTGGATCGACTAATACTGGGAGGGGAAATGAGGGAAAGAATAGACTTTTTTCCTCTGTACTATTTTCAGTCCTTGAGTAGGTGGGTCCACTGGTTGCCTTGGCCCACATTTTTCATTCTAAGATGCCTGAAATTCAATGACTCCAATATTTCACTTCTCTCTGGCAGTTCAGTCCTCCCTTCTCTTTCTCTTTTCACTGATTAACTCACTGACCCTGCTCCTTGCCCTCTGTGTATAGACCTTCTGGAAGCTCTCTCTCTCTGGTCCTGAAATAACCCTTCCCTTTTATACAAATTCCTTAGGGTATGACCCAGTCTCAGACACAATGCCTTTGATTGATTCAATAAAGTGTACGAGCCCCATTTTTGCTGTTCTTTTTAATTCAATCAAGGGATATATTACTTAATTAAAGAAAGTAATTATGGTACTTTTAATTGAGTAGCATAACTTATATATCATCACCCAATCTGTAGAGAAGATTGACCTAAATGGCCTTTCCAGTCCCTTCCAGTGTTAGGTCAATGATGCCCTATGGCTTTGGATCTCCTACAGAAATTAATTTGAAGCAAAGAAACTAAGCCAAGATAGTAAAGTCATTGTCTTCCACTTGGCTGACATTTTGACCTTTATTATGCATATGTGGCTGGCAATAAGCCTTTGGGTTGACCTTTAGTTTTAATCATCCAACACTATTTATTCTTCTCCAATGCCTCACTATGGCAGGAATGCATCCTTGGGTCTTCAAAAGCTTTGCCTCTGGGCACAGACTCTAGCAGATCCACCAAATGTGTAAAAGCTTTGAGTATGGCCTGGGCAATGAATAGACTGTAGGTCTATTGTCCAAGGAACAGTCTAACTGATTCCAGAGAATCTCATTACCAGGTTAGCCTCCATATGATGCATTTTTTTACACAAAACAACCCACCAAGACCATCCTCTAAAGTGTCACTGTCCATCTGGGGGAAAGAAGTATCCCTACCAATGAAATCGGGTCTCTTTGAAGTATTGAAGTTAATGATGGGCAGTATTATTTAGGAGATAGAGAGCTGGCTTCCTTTGGGTTCAAGTTCTGTCTGTGAAACATGGCTACATGACACTGAGTAGGTCACTTTCCATGTGCCAAGCAACTGAAAGATTATAAATTGGCAGAAGCAGTTTCCTTATCAGAAGCTACATCAGAGAGCAGCTATGGCTAGGGCTCAGTGGACTGAGAGCCAGGCCTAGAGAAGGAGGTCCTAGGTTCAAATCTGGACTCAGACACTTTCTAATTGTGTGACTCTGGGCAAGTCACTTAACTCCCATTGCCTAGCCCTTATTGCTTTTCTGCTTGGAACCAATACTAAAGTATTTTTTCTAAGACATAAAATAAGTGTAAGAATATAAAATTTAGGTTTTATGCTAAATATGAAAGTTCTAAAGTACTATTATGGTCACCAATTTAAAAAAATATTATAGCTTAAGTCAAAATTACTTTTAGCAGCTTTATTTACAAAGAGGTAGAAAGGGTGAAAGTGGAAAAATGTAAGAAGAAGGTAGAGAATTGTCTAGTCTACCATCCTAAGTGCTCCTCCAGTGTCCAGCTCAGTCCTGGCAGGGCTTGATAATCTTTAGCCAGAGGACTCGGTGTTGTCTTCAGCAAATGTTCTACCAATTCAGCCTCCTCCAGGAAAAGAAGACCTCTCTGGAACTAATCTCTCCAGAAGCCAGGAAAGGAAGGCCAGCTATTCACCCAGCAAGCCAATGTAGGATCCAGGCAAAGAGTATCCTCCTTCAGACCAGCTCACCAACTCAGAATCTCCAAAGTTGAACTTCAAAGGGGAAGTTCAAAGGAGAAATCTGAAGAAGACCTCCAAAGAAGAAATCCAAAGGAGAAGTCCAAAAGGTGAAGCCCAAAGGAGAAGTCCAAAGGAGAAGTCCCTTGGACAGGAAATTCAGGATTTTTTATAGTCCTTTTCCTATGTCACTTCATGTCTCTTCCCCACTTTACAGGAACCAATGTCAGCCTTTCAATTTGCCTAGCACTGCCCAGGGGCAGGGCAGTGGCCTTTAGAGGCATGAGCTTATACCAGTAAGGGATTCATGAATTCTCTTACTTAGTGTTAAGTAGAGGTGCTTAAGTTTTTGACTGATTAATTTAAAAGTTGCTGATTGATAGATAAAGAAAATTTGATTCACTTGTTACATAAGAATCTAAAAGAAAACTAGCAATGAAATATCAAGTCCTCTCCTCCCCAACAGCCATAGAAGTAAATTAATTGCTATAATCCCTGGAGTGAGGAAGTATGAAGGGTCTATATTCTCCCTTAGGGTGAAAATACCCACAGAAGTCATGGATTCATCTAAATATTTACCAGCTCCACAATGGAGCATTCCACCAGTGCCCAAATTCTGTTCATCCATTATTTATCCAAGCTACTCGTTTGAGTGTGTGTCCTAAAATCTGAGCAAAGGCAGATCTTATTGCAAAGGGGATTCTAGTACAGGCATGGGTGGGCAAGTTGGCCTCTGAGATCCCTTTCAAATTTGGATTCTACTCTAAGACTCCCTCTCCCCATCTCCTGGACACAATTGAGTAAAGGGATCCAAGAGAAGAATTTACCAAATGGAGTCTCCGGCATGCCGTAAGCATCCAACACATTCTAGAGTTTGGGGGTGGGTTGGGGTGGAGAGATATCTTTTGAAGATTTCCTCAACTATTCCTGGAGTCTGCAGTTAGGCTGGATCTCAGAAGTATTTCTTCTCTAGCTTTCTTTGGAATCAAGCTTCTTGAGGCCAGTTGCTGGCCACCCTTGGAAAGGAAGGCTTTGAAAAGACTTACTTCCTAATAAGCATCTGGCAGCCTCTTGAGAATACATGACTGGTGTGTATCTTCTAGGCTTGGTGTACTGTCTAACGTCAGACTGGTAGACAAAACAGAACTTCTGACTGGTTCACCAGGCAGTCAGAAGTGATCCAGAGTTCAGGGTCTTGTTTCTCCCCCCACCCCCAACCTCTTCTCCTTCTTGTGCCCCAACCTTGCCTCTTTCTCCCTCCCACCCTGCCTCTCTTCCGGTTTTTCCATCTGGAAACCATGTAGCCTCCTGGATTCAAGGCGCAAATGCTCAGATTTCAGATGTTTGGGAAATTTCTCTGCTTGGGTCATTCTTCAGTGGGAGGAGAATTCAATTTAGAAGGAAGAACAGCTGAGACCCTTCTAGAGGAGAGAAAATAAATATAGAACAGAACTGGGGGTGGGGCAAGGGAGAGGCTGGCTTGTTCCTCCAATGGCCCAGTTCGGAAAACCACACGCAATGTAGACCTTCAGGAGAAAATGGTTCCAGTTCTCCTGGGAGGATATTAAAAGGAGAAACAATACCTCCGCTTGTGAAAAAAGATGCTTCTCTTCCTTCTGAGATAGAAACACAACCTGCTTCTTGTTCCCCGATTCAGATAATACAATTTAATTGATTTTGTGTGTGCCTGGGTAGTGTTGTCCAGGAAGCAAGCCCAGGAGTGATGGGATGAAGCAGAGAAGTAAAACTGAGACAATTTAGGGTGAATCTCCCTGGGAGGGAGAGGCAGTCACATCTCCCTGGAAAGTAGGAGAGCCTCCAGCCTCCCTTTGGACAAAGCAATTGGCATTAGCCTGCCCAGAACAATCGGACCCTGTCAGGGTGGGGTGATGGATGGGGGTAGCTCCCTCCTGCTCCTACACATTCCACTTCCCTCCTCAGCCTCTGTAATTGAGCCTGGGCCAGCTCAGACCAGAGCTCAGGCTGATCTTCAGGCTCCCCCTTTAGGCTCTCTAGGAAGAGAGATGCTTCTCTCATATCTCTCATCCCACAACCTCTCATGGCTCCATAAAGAAGGATCCACGCCTATGGAGTGGCCCTGGGCTATGATGGCCTAAATGGGATGAATCCTGGATTTCCAGGTCAAGTATGTCTTCTACTCCCTATCTGTGTGGCATTGGGTAAGTCACTTAAATTACAGGGGGTTGGGTCCCTCCAGTTCTTAAATTATAATCCTGTGTCCTCCTCCCTGGGCTTCAGTTTATTCATCTGCAAAATGGGAGAGGGATGCAATAAGATTGAACAGCCTCTTCCAGCTCTTAAACTATGATCCTGTAAATCCGGGAGGTCCCTTCATTAGCTCTAGACCAGAACATAATCAATGTGTGATGTGATGAAGGGCCTCCTCCCAATTCCTCCCCCATCTCTACCCTCTCTCCTTCTAAGAGAAAGAGAAGCAAGAGGAAAGGCTGGGCAGGCTGGGCACTGTTCAGTGCCTCAGTGTGAGCTTTAAGCATCTTCATGGACTCCAAGGACCAGGGCAGAAACAGGGTGGCAAACATCTCTGATTTGGTGCCTTCTCTCCCACCCACCCCTCAAGAAAACTTGCGTGGAGCGGGCTTGGCCCCTTCCTTTTGAAGCTAAAGGACGGCATCTCTTTGGCACCAGTCCCTGGTCCCAGATCTCTGATCTGTGAGCTTGCCCAGACATTAGTATTCAGCATGAGTGCAGTCGTGCGAACGCCATAATAGCTTTGAACTAGCTGCTGTTTGTCGCGCCGGGTGGCACCATCTGTGCTCGGTGGTTGCTCCTATTGGGCCGAAGCCACCGTGGAGAAGGAATGAGGACAGGGAGGGGGCCCAACTCATTGATTTGGGGTGTATGTTCTGGCAAGCCAGCACTCCAGTTCGACTCCTCTCCTTCCCCTTTTCTTTTTTTTCTCTCTTCGACTCCATTCTCTCTCTCTCTCTCTCTCTCTCTCTCTCTCTCTCTCTCTCTCTCTCTCTCTCTCTCTCTCTCTCTCTGTCTCTCTTCCCTCTCCCCTTTTCTCTCCCTCTTTCTCTTTCTCTCCTTCTCTCTCTTCCTCTCTCTCTCTTTTCTATATTCTCCCTCTTCCTTTCCCCTTCCCCTTTCCTCTCTCCCTCATCCTCTCTTTCTCCTTCTCCTGCCTTTCTTTCCTCCTCTGTTTCTCTTCCTTTCACTATCATTCTATTTCATTGATTATCTTGCTTTCTTGATCTGTCCCACACACACACACCCTTCATTCTCTCTCTCCATTACCCACAAAATTCTACTGCTAAAAATCTGCTTGATATAGAGGATGGAATACAGTGTTTAGTGTTTGAATCTAATCTCCAATTCTTGTTTGTTGTGTGACCATCAACAAGTTCTTTACTATCTCTGACCCTCTATTTCTTTATCTGCAAAATGGGAGTAATAATATCCACATATCTTCTTAATAGACATTGTGAGAATCTCAGCTCACAAGTCTTTCATCTTAAAAACAACAACAACAACTACTACTTGAAAGACCTTGGAAAAGTCATTGCCTTTCTGGGTTTGTTTTCTCATCTGTAAAATTAGTGATATGCATAATAAGTGATGTATGTATGAGTGATGATTCATAAACCATGTGTGAAAAATGTGAGTTATCACTAATAAAAATATGAAGAATGTATACAGTTCTTTAAGATTGGAAAAGAGCTTTTCAAATATTATCTCTTTTGACCTTCACAACAACCCTAGGAGGTAGATGCTAATATTATCCTGTAGATATGGATGTTGAGTCAGGCAGAGGTTAGGTGACTTGCCTAGGGTCACACTGTTTATATGTGTCTGAAGTAGGATTGGAACTTAGAACTTCTGACTCCAGGACCAGTGGCTCCCACCACTATACCACTTATTATAATTAAGAGACTGACATTCAGATACTTTACTTTAAGGCAGGACTGGGACCCAGGACTCCTGACTCCCTGAATCTTGGTGACTTCTTTAAGAAGCTGCTGTTCCAGAAATGGTGACCCTGAGCAAGAAAATTACTTAATCTCTTTTTTTCTCCAATTTCTTTTTCAGTTACATGTAGAAACAATTTTTGACAATTGTTTTTTTTTTTTTTGACATTTTAGACATCAGATCTTCTCCTTCCCACCCTCCCTTTCCCCCAGGCAATGAATAATCTAATACAGGTTCTACCCATACTTCCATATTATCCATATTTCCATATGGCTCATGTCATGATAAAAGGTACATATTACACATACAATAAAAGCCTCATGAATAAGTTAGAAAACCTCCTGCTTTAATCTGCAGTCAGACTCTTAACTGCTCCTTCTTTGGCTGTGGAAAGCATTTTCCAACCCGAGTCCCTTGTGGTTAGCTTGGAGACGTGCTTTGCTGATATAACGGTTTATTCTTCACAGCTGATCATTCCCACAATATTGCTGTTACTGTATACATTGTCCTCCTGGTTCTGCTCACTTCACTTCTCATCCGTTCATCAAAGTCTTTCCAGGTTTTTCTGAACTCGTCCTCCTTATCTTTCCTTACGGTGCCGTAGCCTTCCATTACAACCATATATCACAACTTATTCAGCCATTTCCCAAGTGATGGTCATCCCCTCAGTTTCCAATTCTTTGCCACTACAAAAAGGGCTGCTAAGAATATTTTGATCTAGTTGGTCCTTTTCCCTAATCTCTGATGTCTTTGGCATACAGACCTGGGTTTGTATGGTACTGATGGGTCAAAGGGTCTCCAGGGTTTTGTGGCCCATTGGTTCCATGTTGCTCTCTAGGATGGTTGTGTCGGTTTCCAGTTCCACCAACAGAATCACTTAATCTCTTCAGTGTCTAGGCAACAATTCCATTTCTCTAGAGCATCTTGGGCTGGGGACAGGGGTCAGTATGTGACACATCAACTTTAAATACCTGGTTTGGGTAGAGGGGGAGAATTCTGGGAGCCCAAGGCAGGCAGTACTTGGGGACTTAATTTATATTATTAATTCATTAGAAGCAGCTAAGTGTAGAGGAAAGTGTTCTTGACTTAGAGTTAGGGAGGCCTGGATTTGAATTCTGTTGCTGCTGTTTATTAGCTAAATGACCTAGGGCAAATGACATAAACCATCTAAGCCTATGTCCCTACTTATAAACCAGGACCTAAGGGGCAGCTGGGTGGCTCAGTGAATTGAGATCCAGGCTTAGAGACAGGAGGTCCTGGGTTCAAATCTGGCCTCAGACACTTCCCAGCTGTGGTGACACTGGGCAAGTCACTTGACCCCCATTGGCCTTGCCCTTACCAGTCTTCTGCCTTGGGACCAACACATAGTATTGATTCCAAGACAGAAGGTAAGTGTTAAATAAAATAAAATAAACCTGGACCTGTTCTACAAAGCATTTAGTGGTTTGTTTTTAGACCAAATTTCATATATAAAATAAGCTAATGGGAGGCACTCCTTTATCATCATACTGCTTTAAAATAAAGTAGCTAAAATAAAATAGAATTGCTATTATGACCTGGTTCACTTGTTTCCATTGTGTCTGACTTTTTACAACTCCATTTGGCAAAGATACTGAGTGGATTGCCATTTCCTTCTCCAGCTCATCTGACAGATGAGGAAACTGAGGAATACAGAGTGAAGTGACTTGCCCTCAGGAAGATGAGTCTTACTGACTCCAGTCCTGGAGCTCTATGCACTCTGGCACAACCTAGTCTTCCATTAGGACCTTAGGCAAGTTGTATAGCCTCTCTAGAGCACCAGGGCAAAGATTAGCACCTGCTTTATAAATATCCATCTTAGAGAGTTGCCTGAAACACTTAGAGGCTAAATCCAAGATCACGCACAGCCCAATATGCATCTAAGGCAGGTCTTGAACCCAGGTCTTCCTAACTAACTCGCCTGGTCACTATTCTAAACCACTTCTAACCATAATGATAATCTGCTGGGAATTCCCTTCACTCATTCGAATACAATCTTCTCTAATAGTAGATAAGGTTTAGAGAGTTTCTTGAGCTCAAACAGCTTACTGGACTTGAACTCGGGTCTTTCTGATTTCCAGAAGGGATATCAGTTGAGCTAAGCAGTCTCTTAAAGTCATTAAGGGGCTCAAATAAGACAATATATGATGGGTTATTTGCAAATCCTATGTATTCATTGTCATTAATTACTGTTATTATTATTTAATATATTATCTAACAATTTAACCAATATATTTGTATAATTCAATATATTATGTAATTAATAAAATATTTATTATGTTAACTAAAATTAGTTAATAATTACTAATATCCTTAGCTTCCTTATCTATTCCTTTTTGCTCTTCTCAGTGAGTGTGAGTTTGAGCATGGGGGTGGGGGGTGTACAGTCTTTATGGTGTTTTCTTGGCTGCTCTCTATCCTCAGCTAACCTCAAGGAGTCATTGTTGAATTGGGAAGTAAATAGCACTTCCATGCTGTTTACTTAAGACCTCCAGCCATTCCAACATTGCAGACCATCATGGGCTATGAGGTTGTCCTCAGGTTTTAACCTCGATGGCAATCATTATTTCCATTTTCTGGCTTTGGGGAACTGAGGTATGAAACAATAAGAATGATCTAAAATCAACTCTCATCAACAGAAGTAGATTCAAAATCCTTGTTTCCTCAGTCTAGCAGCTTAGCCACAAATCCCGTGTTACCTTGGGGAATGCCATCTATGTGAGGGTGCATTTGAGAGGGTTGTCTGCTTGTGAAGCAAGTGTAGGCATGAGTATGTGGGTAAGCAGGATAAGTAAGCTGATTTGTCTATAGAATACTAGTATAGGAGAAGGAGAAAGAAAGAAAGAAAGAAAGAAAGAAAGAAAGAAGAAAGAAAGAAAGAAAGAAAGAAAGAAAGAAGAAAGAAAGAAAGAAAGAAAGAAAGAAAGAAAGAAAGAAAGAAAGAAAGAAAGAAGGAAAGGAAGGAAGGAAGGAAGGAAGGAAGGAAGGAAGGAAGGAAGGAAGGAAGGAAGGAAGGAAGGAAGGAAAGAAAGAAAGAAAAGAAAGAAAGAAAGAAAGAAAGGAAGGAAAGGAAGGAAGGAAGGAAGGAAGGAAGGAAGGAAGGAAGGAAGGAAGGAAGGAAGGAAGGAAGGAAGGAAGGAAGGAAGGAAGGAAGGAAGGAAGGAAGGAAGGAAGGAAGGAAGGAAGGAAGGAAGGAAGGAAGGAAGGAAGGAAGGAAGGGAGAAGAAAGGGAGGGGGGGGAGAAGAAATTCATCAAATTCCTCCCCCCATCCTACCTAGAGATCCATTCCTTATAGCAAAGCATAACACTGCCCTTTGGGGCACTGAATTAAAGGCATCTAGGTTATGCAGCAGTTAGTAAATTAGTCTTGTAGTCAGGAACACATGAGGTCAAATCCAGCTTCAGATCCTTACTGTGTGACCCTGGGCAAATCACATAACCTCTATTTGCTTCAGTTTCTTCCACTACAAAATGAGGATCATAACAGATTCGACCCCACAGAGTTGTTGTAAGGATTAAATGAGATGATAGTATTGAGGGTATTTAGGTGGCTCAATGTATTGAGAGCCAAGCCTAGAGACAGGAGGTCCTGGGTTCATAATGGACTCAGAAGCTTCCTAGCTGGGTGACCCTGGGTAAGTCATTTCACTCTCATTGCCTAGCCCTTACCACTCTTCTGCCTTAGAATCAATATACAATAATGATTCTAAGATGGAGGGTAAGGGTTTAAAGAAGTAAGAATAATATTTGTTAAATACTTAACATAGTGTCAGGCATATAGTAGGTGCTATATAAATGCTTATTCCCTTCCTCACTTGTATCCAATTTATTATTAAGTCCTCAGAAGGTGGCTACAACTTTGGATGCTAGAGAGGAACCCTGTGGTAGCTTAGAGCACCATGAAAGTACTT
>NC_077232.1:40116395-40195268 GCF_027887165.1 Monodelphis domestica | reverse complement strand
GAGTCTCTCTCTTTCTCTGTGTCTCTCTCTTTCTCTTTCCATCTCTGTTTCTTTCTCTCTGCCTCTCTCTCATATATATATATATATACACACAAACACATACATACATACATATACATACACATACACACATGTGCCATCTCAGCAGACAGGCTTAAGAATGGAGGGCAAACAACAAGCCTCAGCTCCTCTGGTGAATTTGGGGGATGTCTGACCCAAGTATGTAAAGACTTCTCCCAGCAGAAAGGGCAAGCAAGAACAATTTACTCTGATAGTCCTCCACTGCATCCCAGGCCATCACAGGTTGTCCTGAATTTTGTCTAGTCACTGGACTTCAGTGACTGGAAGAGAGAATGAGACCAATGACTTTACAGATCTCTGCCTCACTTAAATCCATGGAAGACATCACGCTGTGATGTCATTGCTCCTCTTTGAAAATGAAGGATGAACCAAAAGATATACAGACATGTTCATGTGTGTATAAGATATACATACACACATAAAAGGTAACTGTATTAATATACATGTTGAATACTGTACATATTGTGTGTGAGTAATATGTATACTATATATACTCACAAGTATTATATATAAACATGGATGTATTCTATGTTTATAGATGATGTATGTATATCTTTTACATATGTGTATATGTACAAATAGGAATAGAAATGCCCATGCCCAATGGATGACTGGAAAATGACATGGTCCAAAGCTTTTCTTTCTTCTCCTTAACCTGACTTTTGCCCATCTGGGATGAGTCTTGTCCTCCTTGGCCCCTGGGATTGTGTGGCCACGGAGACCTTCCCTATCAACAAGAGAGGGGAAGAGGGCTCCTCCTCCTTGTAATACCAAAGCCGTCCAGCAGGGGTCTGACATGAGTAGCTTTTCACCAGGAAAGCCATCCACCCATAGGCGAAATTGAAGAAGAAAGCAAAAAGATGGCCTCAGAGAATATAAAATCTTGTAGCAATGTTGCTCCCTTTTTGAGCAGGATAGAAACAGTTCTTGCCTGCCAGTTCTTTTTGGGGAGGGCCCCTGAGTCTGTGCTTTGGGGGCTCCTCCATCAAGATCTCCATGATTTCATTTAGTTTCTATGTTTACCCAAGACTGATATATTCATTACAAGAGCTCCCTTAATCCTGGAGCTTTGAAGCATCTGGATCTCTCCCGGAAAGCAGCTGAAAGACTACCTCCCCCCGGGCCTTAAAGAGCCCTGTTGGACAGTTTTTAGAACCAAAGGTGGTGTTATTCTAAAAAGACAGCTTTGCAGAAAAGCAAATATAATCTCATCCTGCTTTGCAAACAAAAACAACAAAGAGAAGTGTAATTACAACATTCCCAGACCATGCTTTGAGCTTACCCCAGGCCACCACTGTGAACCTTACCATGTCAGGATTCCTCCACTGTGCCTGGAGTCAAAAATCAACAATCCCTAACTGGAGCCAGCTGAAAGATTGGTGAACTGGAGGTCAGAGGGCTTGGGTTCTATTCCCAGCTTTGTCACCTTCTCTCAATCTTTCCCTCAAAGAAGTCACTCAAATTCTCCAGGCTAACAATATGGCGGCCAAACTACCCATCCATTGTTCTTTGTTCCAGCTAAATGA
Organism: Monodelphis domestica; assembly: GCF_027887165.1. Classification (NCBI taxonomy): domain Eukaryota; kingdom Metazoa; phylum Chordata; class Mammalia; order Didelphimorphia; family Didelphidae; genus Monodelphis; species Monodelphis domestica. The sequence continues at coordinate 40,193,661 of NC_077232.1, read as the reverse complement.
CTGGCCTTCTGCATGGTACATGCCTCTAAAGTCAGGAGAAATTAGTTCCAGACCAGACTTGGTCATTTAGTGACCTTTGGGCAAGTCACTTCATCTCTGTAGGTCTAAATTTCTTCTTCTGTAACAAGAGAGGGTTGGGCAAGATGACCTCCAACCAGAAATAGGTTGGATTCTTTGGGGAGGAAATTTTAAAAAGATGTATCTACATACACCTTTAAATTTAATCTGCATTTTCCTCATCACTTTCTCAGAACAGACCATCAAGGAAACAATAAATCAGTTGCTAGTTTGTAGCATTTTCAGATTTCTGAGATAAATCCTCACACTGAAAATTTAACAATCTGTTGTTCTCTTGAGAGGTTTGGAGCTGTCCCCAACACTTCTCTGTTTTCCACCTCTCAAACTATGAAACTGATTGTAGGCAGAGCTTTGTGGGTTTCAAGGAACTTTCATAATTTTTGTCTGACATGATTCTACAGTAAATCAATCTGACCAGTGTTAAGTGTTTGCTGTATACCAAGTCCTCTTCTGCCTGCACAGGATTCAAAGACAAAAGGAAAAGCAGCCCTGCCCTCAAGGAGCCTTTATAATCCACTGAGACTGAGGAGTCATCTAACACAAAAGCAAACAAATAAATAAAATTTCATTTCAAGACGCAAGTACAAATGGAGAACTACCTGGGCCTCAGTTTCCACATCTGAAAAATAAGGAAGAGAGTTGGACCTGATGGCTTATGATGTCCTTTCCAACTGATGATCTATGAACCTATAAAGAGAGATCATAAGAAACCTCATGTAAGCAAGAGTTCCTTCCAACAGCCCTGACAGATAGGCAGAGAAGCTCTTCCTTCTTAGGTTTTATGGGACATTAATTGTTTCATCTACTCAATGGGGAGAAGTTTGGTCAAGATCACTAGCTAGTTAGTCGCAGGGGCAAGTCTAGGACTCAGAACTACTCTCCAAATCATTACAATAATGATAAGTAACTCATATTTCTTCAGAATTTGAATATTTGAAAAGTACTCTCTTATAACAACTCTATGTGAGAGGTATTAATAGTTCTTCTTGTTCAGTTGATTCATTTCTGTCCAACTCTTCATAACCCCATTTGGAGACTTCTTGGCAAAGATATTACTATTTCTTTCTCCAGCTTATTTGACAGATGGGGAAACTGAGGCAAACAGGGCAAGGTGTCATATAGCTAGTAAGTATCTGAGACCTGATATGAAATCAAGAAGATAAATCTTTCTGACTCCAAGCATGGCATTCTATTCACTGCCCAATCTAACTGTCCTACTAAGATTATTGTTGTTGTTGAATACTTTTCAGTCATGTCTGATTCTTCATAATTCCCTTTGAGGTTTTCTTGGCAGAGATACTAGAGTGGTTTGCCATTTCCTTCTCCAACTCTTTTTTACAGATGAAGAAACTGAGGCAAACAGGGTAAAGTGACTTTCCTAGGGTCACATAGCTGGTAAGTGTGTGAGGTTAGATTTGAACTTGAGTCCTCTTGACTCTATGTCTACTACTCTATTCATTGCACCACTTTGCTGCTGAGAGGTATTATAAGAAGTATCTTATAATTTTATGGATAGGAAAACTGAGTCAGAGAGTGAACAAGGAGCTTGTCAAATCATATAGATAGTAAGAGATAAAGCAAAAGAAATCTCCTTTTCCAAGGGACTTTTCTGTTTACAATATATTTCACATTGATCTATGTTCTATAACTTATTTTATTCTATTGACTAATACCTATTGAAATCTCAGTCAATTATGTCCTAGAAGGTAATAATATTGCAATTTTAAATAAATCTACAATTCAACTCTTTCATTATTTCACAAAGTCCTTTCTTCTCAACCACCCTGCTTCACATGCATGAAGTATTATTTTTTTCCTGAAATTTTAATGTTTTAATTAAGAAAAGCCTGTTTTCTTTCCCTCCCAACTCCATCCCATGAAGAGAGAGAAGGGGGAAAAAAAGAAAAAGAAACTCCTTTTAACAAATAGGCATAACTGAGCACAATAAATCTCACTGGCCCTGTTAAAAAAATGTATGTCTCATTCAGCACCCTGAATCCACCACCTCTCCATCAGGAGGCAGGTAGTACATTTCCTCCCTGTGATTGGAGATTCATGGACAGTCATTGTGCTGACCAGAGTTCTCAAGAATGTCAGTTGTTTGCTTTTATAGTACTGTTATTGTTACAGAGATGATTCTCCCAATTCTGCTTATTTCTTTCTTCATCAGTTTACACACAGATTTTTTTAACCCTTACCTTTCATCTTAGAATCAATACTTAAGGATTGGTTCTAAGGCAGAAGAGCATGGTAAGGGCTAGGCAATTTGGGATACGTGACTTGCTCAAGGCCAAACAGCTAGGAAGTGTCTGAGGTTAAATTTGAACCCAGGACCTCCAATCTCTAGAACTGATTCTCAATCCACTGAGCCACCCAGCTTGTTTTTCTAACATTGAAGTGAGATCTGGCAGGGACTGAAGTTCCCTTGATCCTGCTTGAGAAAAAGATCCCAGGTTAGAATACCAATGTGCAAAAATACAGAGAAGTTGGAGGGGGGAGGGAAGGAGCCATCAGTGGATTACTCTCTTTGGCTTAGGAAGGGTGTCAGTGAGAGGGAAGAAGAATGGGTGTGTTCATGTGGGTGTTTAAAAACACAAGCTTGTGCTCACACCAATGTATGTTCATTCTTTACTGAGACCTCCTGGGGAGAGCTAAGAAGCCCCAATCTGCTTGGGTCTCATAATTTCATGTTCATCTGGTTCACATAAATAATGGAAATCACTTCTGACCTGGGAGAAGCCTGAGCTGAGAAACAAAGCACTGAGAAAGGGGACTCTGCGCCTTTCCCACCATTCCATGACTTAGTAACAGAATCCTAGAATCTCAGAATCAAAGGAGCCCTGAGAGACCAGAAATAAAACACCTGAGGGGCAGCCCTTGTTAAAAGATGCCCGCTGAGGTGGGAACCCAGAACGTCCCAAGATGGCTCCTTCCACTTGGGGCTGGGGAGCAGCCTTCAGGGCCAGCAAATGATGGGATCCAAGTTTTGCCTATGGCAAGTGCCAGGAGGCAGGAATAGGTATATTAATACATTAGGTGCCAAACAAAGTCAGGAAGATCTGAGTTCAAATCCTGCTTCTGACTAGCTGTGTAACTGGGCAAATCACTTAGCTTCTATGCATCTCACTTTCCCCATCTGTAAAATAGGATTAATAAAGCCTCCCCAAATTATTTTGAGGATCAAATGCATTAATGTAGGTAAAATATTTTGCAAACCTTAAAGGAGACCCTTATAAATGCTTTGTTACTGTTGTTGAGTTGTTTTAGTCCCCTTTAATGCTTTATGATCCCATTTGGGGTTTTCTTGGCAAAGATACTTGGAATGGTTTGTCATTTTTTTCTCCAGCTCTTCTGACAGCTGAGGAAACTGAGGCTAATAGTGTGAAGTGACTTGCCCAGGGTCACCCAGCTAAGATATTAAAATGGTTTGCATTTTCTTCTCCAACTCATTCGACAGCTGAGGAAACTGAGGCAAAACAGGGTTCAGTGACTTGTCCAGGATAACACAGATAGAAAGGGTCTGAGGCTGCATTTAAACTCAGTTCTTTCTGACACCTTGCTGTCTTTAGCATATAAATGCTAGATACTATTAAAAGCTGTCTGTGTGATCCTGGAAAAATAACTTAACATCTAACATTGGGAGTTGGAGAGATGGGAAAAAAAGTTTCTCATCTAGGAGTTCCCTATAGCAGTGGAATTTTAGGTCCAGTCCTTATCCTTGTGTTTTTGTTCCCATTAAATTATGAGCTGCTTGAGAGCAAGAACTCTTTTTTTTTTTTTTGCATTTGTGTCCCCAGCCCTTAGCATGACTCCTGCCTAACATAATATCTGGCATATGGTAGCTGCTTGCTAAATGCTAATTGACTTGGCCTAATTGTTAGTAAACACATTCTTACAAAAATCCTAAATTTACCTCTTTGGCCATCTATTTCTCCTAATTCTGTTTTCTGGGAATAGGCAAAAGAAGTCTAAGCCCTTGGCCTCCGAGAAACCTGGGAAGTTTGGTCTGAATAGATGCTGAGTAGCATAAGCAGAACCAAGAGAACAATATATACATTAACAACAAAATGATCACGGAACAAGGATCAATGCAATGACCATCCATGACTCCAGAGGACCAGCGAGAGAGCTGGCTACATACGTCCTGACAGAGAGCAGATGTATTAAAGATATGCAATGAGGTATACATTTAAAGGCATGGTCAATGCAGGAATTGGTTTTTCTTTGATAATGCACATCTGTTCAAAAGGTTTGAGTTTTCACATTTTTTCAAGTGAACAGGGATGGGATAGAGGAAGAGTGAAATAAATACTTATTAATTTAAAGGAATTAAATTTAATTTTAAAAGATATCTAATTCATCTTGAATATAACAACCAGTAACGGGGTAAAATGTGGGACTGGAAATTAGAGAATCTTGGTTTAATGGTAGCTTTGCTATTTACTATTTATATGACTCTGACTCTCAGTTTCTCCATCTGCAAAATTAGATGGTTAGATTAAATCTAAACCTGGGATCTCTTCAGATAGTTTGAGATAACTATGATGTTCTCCCCAAAGTCTTCTAGCCTCCAGGCATTCCTAATTTTTTCAAAAAAGTGCTTGGATCTTGGTCAGACATCAAAAATACCAAGATCATCGACTGCATCCTAGACCACCACCACTCATCCTGATTTTTGTTCTGCTACTGGACTTTGCAGACTCTGGGAGAGAGAGAGAGAGAGAGAGAGAGAGAGAGAGAGAGAGAGAGAGAGAGAGAGAGAGAGAGAGCAAGGCTGATTGATGACTTTATGCAACTCTGTCTCACTTATATCCAATCCATACAAAAATCAGGGCATCACCCAGTGATGGCATTGGTCCTCTTTGAAAAGAAAGGATGAACAAACCATAACACCCATCCATTATTATATGGCTGATATAATACATATGTACATAATATATAAGCATCCTAGGATGAGAAATTTCTATAGAATAAACTTAGTAAAATCTCACCTCAGAGCAGGAAAGAAAGTATGGTAAACAATTGGACCACCCTACACTTAGAGATCCTCCCTGCAATAACCTGATAAGTTGTAGCCTCACAATCTTAACCTTGATTGGATACAATCTAGAGAGGGAGAAATTTGCTGTCATCTGAAGCCACCAGTGCCCCTTTTGAACAATTCTAAAAGTCAGGAAATGTTTCCTTACCATTGGTCTAAATATGTCTCTTGGCTCCTTCTATTGAATACTTCTAGTTCAGACCTCTGGGACCAAGCAGAGTTGTAAAATGCTCAATTCTCACTGTTGAGTCAGAGATAATGACACCCTTTCCATTTCCAAAAAATATTTGCAGAATCATAGGATCTCTAAGTGTAGGGTGGTCCAATTGTTTACCATACTTTCTTTCCTGCTCTGAGGTGAGATTTTACTAAGTTTATTCTATAGAAATTTCTCATCCTAGGATGCTTATATATTATGTACATATGTATTATATCAGCCATATAATCAAGTCATAGGAGACTTGAGCTGGAAAGACCTTGAGAAAGCATCTGCTCCAAGATGATCATTTCATAGATGAGGAAACTGAGGCTCAAGGACAGTAGTTAAGACCAAGGATGAACAGCAAATAAATGGTGAGCTGGGTCTAAAATTTTGTTCTCTTCTTGCTAATATGGTAGACTTTTTAGAAGGATCATCAGCTTGGAGGAGAAGGGCATGCTCTAGTCTCCAATTCCTCATTTTACACTTCAATAAAGAAGTCCCAAGATGATTTCATTCACACAGTTCCATAGCCAATATCAGAGGTAGGATTTGAATCCAGGTTATCTGATTCCAAAGCCAGGGTTCATTTCAGGGTATCACACTGTTCCTTTTGATCACCAATGGATTAAAAGAGGTAAAAAATGACTCTCTGTTCAAAGGCAGAAGAAAGAAAACTAAGGTGTGACTCATGGGTTACAGAAAAATCTTTCTTGCTCAAAAATAATACCCCCATTCTTCTGACACTGAAATTCAAAATATGCCATTGATGTCATTCTTCTTGTTGCATATAGGTGAGTTATTGGATAGAGAGCACCGGGCTGGAATCAAGCAGACCTTAGTCCAACTGTGTAATCCTGGGTAAGGTACTTCACCTATTTGCCTCAGTTTCCTCAACGGTAAAATGAGGATAATAATAGCACCAACCTCCCAGAACTGTTGTGAGAATCAGATGAGATGATCATTTATAAAGCACTTGGAGTGCTTAGCACATAGTAGGTCCTTCCTTCCTCCTTCTCTCCCTTCCTTCCTCTACAAGCCTTCTCTTAAAATGCAAATATCCCTGACTACATAGTAATACATTAAATTGGTATCAGGAATGTTTCATAATTGTGAAGGATATAGTCCAGTCCTGATTGGGGAGGATATTTATAGGAGTATCAATGTGTCCTAACTGGAAGTGTTCAGGCAGAAGCCCAATGATGATTTGGTGAGAGAGGATGTTGTAGGGGGAGTGAAGGCTGTGATTTAGCTAGAGGTTGAACTAAAACACAGAATTTCAGAGGTAGAAGGGAATTCAATGGCCATCAAGTCCAAGTTATACCTAAGCTACAGACTTGCCTACAACACACTCAACAAGATGTCCTCCTGTAACAGGGAGCTCACTTCCTCCTGGATACCCCATTGGAGGCTTTACCATTTCCATTTCTCTTTGATACTTCTATTCATTTAATTCAACAAACACTTAGTATGCACTTATTGAAGGGTCAGTCAGGATTCCAAAGTCTGATCCATTAATTCAATGATTAATGATAGGAAGAAGAAAGCAGGAGAAAATAAAGAGAAAACATAGTGGGTGTTATGAGAAGGTACCAAAAATTCTGTCCATATGTTCCCATGTGACTCTCCCTACCTGGTTGTGCTCAGGAATCTCAAGTATGAATGGCTGGTACTAGAACACACGTGAAGAAGACTAGATAGTCTACCCTTCCTCATACAACCATAGACTTAGAATTGAGGGGACATATTTTAGTTATTCTTCTAGTTCTCCCTACCATGAACAGGCTAGAAAGGGAGCAGCCACTGTTGACCTTGGGGCAGCTAGATGGTATGGTAGATAGAGTGCCAGGCCTGAAATCAGGACCTCTCTTCCCAAGTTCAAATCTGGCTTCAGACACTTTCTAGCTCTGTGACCCTGGGCAAGTCACTTAGCCCTCAGTTTTCTCATTTTTAACATAAACTGGAATAGGAAATGGCAAACAGCTCCAACATTTTCGCCAAGAAAACCCCACAATAGGATCATGATGACCACAACAAATTCATTGGCTTGTCCCAGCCAATGGTTATCAGCAGAAGAGTATTGATCTGCTCCAATTCTGACTTGGGCAAGAAAGTACTTTAGAGAGAAACCTAGTCTCACTTCACTATTTTTCAGATGAGGGAATAGACATTAAGAGGTTAAATCATTAACCAAAGTCATGCAAATACTAACTAGTAGATAAGAGTATTAGACTTAAAGTGAAGAAGATCTGAGTTCAGATTCTGACTAGATACATCATTTAATCTCTCTTGGTCTCAGTTTTTCATTTGTAAAATGGGGAAAGTAATAGCACCTACCTCCCAGAGTTGTTATGAAAATAAAATGAGGTAGTATTTGTAATGCACTTTGCAAACCATAAAGCACTATAAAAATATTTGCTAATATTATTTGTGTCAGAAGTATAATCCGAACCTGGACCATGGATTTATAACTGAAAAGGACTTTAGAGACCATCCAACCTAATTCTCACAGATTTTTAAAAATTTAATTAATTAATTATTTATAAGTTTTATGATTTATAGTTATATATATAAATACATCAATTAATTAATTAATTAATTTTAATTAATTTTTACAGATGAGGAAACAAAGGCATCAGATATGAGATAACTTACCCAAAGTCACACAATCAGTAAGAGAACCAGAATCCAAACCTATTTCTCCTGACTCCAAATCCAGGGTTCTTTTCACTGGACCATGCTGGCTTTCTCCTGGTGCTGATCCAAGCCAGCCTCCATGGCTGCTCGACACACACACACACACACACACACACACACACACACACACACACACACACACACACACACACAGGATGCTGAGGCAACAGCTGTCATTCATTACTGTTTAAAATTTCCAGACATCTGCAGCCCAGTACAAGGAGCAGGGGAGGAGATAAAGTCACTCAGGTGGCCCCCTGGGCCAATCCCACTAATTCCAAGCAGAGAAAACCTCCCAGAAACATCTCTGGGCTCTGGAGAAGACAGGTGTTGGGGCAGAGAACCTTTTAAGAGGGGCCCTTGTGAAGCTGGAGGCTTGTTTCCCTTTTTATAAGCTGCACATGCTCGGAGAACATAGCTACAAGGTGGGCTGCAGAGGTGCCAAGAGACCAGGGTTATGTCAAACTTAAGGCCAGAGCCAGGTTGAATTTCTCTGGGAAATGAAGCCTTCCTGAAGAGAGATAGTTTATACTTGAAGGGCCTCCTGAATTATTTTAAGCTATTTGAATTATTTCTTCTCTCTCTCTCTCTCTCTCTCTCTCTCTCTCTCTCTCTCTCTCTCTCTCTCTCTTTCTCCCTCCCTCTCTCTCTCTTTCTCCCTCTCTCTCTCTCTCTCTCTCTCTCTCTCTCTCTCTCTCTCTCTCTCTCTCTCTCTCTCTCTCTCTCTCCCCTCTCTCTCCCTCTCTCTCTGTGTCTCTCTCCCTCTCTCTTCTTCCTTTGATCATTCTGTGTTTATCTGTTATTCTCTCTATGAGTGTTTCTCCATATCTCTGTATTTCTCCCTTTCTATCTCACTCTTTCATTCTCTCCCTCTCTCCTCTTCCTGCCCTCTTGTTCCCTCTCTCTGTTTCTCTCTCATTCTCTGTGTGTATGTCTCTATCTCTCTGTATTTCTCTTTCTGTTTCTGTCTGTCTGTCTGTCTCTCTCCCCTTGCCCTTTCTTTCCTTCCTCCTGTTTCTCTCTATCTCTCTTTTTCTGAGTGTCTCTATGTCTCTGTCTCTGTAATTTCTCTCCAGCAGTGTGTGTCTCTATGCTTTTCTATCTCTCTCTCATGAATTTTATTTTATTTTTTAAACCCTTACCTTCCATCTTAGGATCAATACATTTTATTGGTTTCAAGACAGAAGAGCAGTAAGGGTTAGGCAATGGGGTTTAGATGACTTGACCAGGGTCACACAGCTAGAAAGTGTCTGAGGCCAAACTTGAACTCAGGTCCTCCCATTTCTAAGTCTGACTTTCAATCCAGTAAGCCACCTAGCTTCCCCTCTGATGGATTTTAAATCACGTTTTAGGGGCAGCATTGCAGAGTACTGTGATTTTAAAGCATCAGTAATATGGACAAGTTAAACCTACAATGTGAATGTGGAAAGAAAAGCACCTTGGAAATGGACCTGCAGCTCTCTGGTGCTTCCCTCCCACAAGAAATCCCATTCCTCTTCCAAGTCCTACCTGTGCAGCCAAAGACAACCCAATTAGGGATGGCTTTATATTATTTAGGCTAATGGGGACCAGGGGGAGCCTGGGTAATTGAAATCCACAGACAATCTGAGGCTTACCCTAGCAGATAGGCTGGAAATCAAGCAGTAAGAGTTGGGCTAGGAAGCTAAAGATATTTAACGGGGTCAAGAACAGATCTAGCAATATAGAGGATCTTAAGTTTTGAGCCAGAGGGGCCAGAGAGGTTATCTTGTCCAAGCCTCACATTTCATTGATTAGATAACCCGGGAGATGTGAGCAAGTCACTGGTTTGTCCAGACACATGCATAGGAAGTAACAAGCCTAAGATTTGAACTCAGGTTCTCTGATTCAGATTCTAGGCTTTTTCTCCACCTTTTCCCCAGGTATCTTTGAGCATCTGAAGGGCCAATTACACTTGAATTGCTTAATCCCAGGAGATAGAATTAGAAGCAATGGGTTAAAATGCAAAGAAACAGCTTTCAACAAGTGAAGGTTTTTCTCATTTGGAGCTGTCCAAAATTTCAGTGGAATGTCTTGAGGTGGGAGTGAGAAGTCCATAGTTGGAGGTCTTTGAGCAGAAGCTGAAGGACTGCTTGTCAAAGATCTCATAGAATGGACTTTTGCTTCAAGTCACAATTGGGTTAGATGCCATCTTGGGTCCTTTCCAGGGTAGGAAAGTCATAGTCTCTGTGCCTCAGTTTCCTTGTCTTTAAAATAAGGAGGTTATTTTGCTCAGGGAAGCAGCAACCCTTGTGATTCTCTGTATTTCAATAGATGCCCCAACCACCACATCAAGGGCCCCATAATTGTCATTAATCTTGGCCCTACTCCTTCTCATGAGGTGGTTTTCTAAATGGGAAAATGAAAAAAATTGCCAATGACCAAAGGATCTGCCATAGAAATGACTGGAAGAGAAAGCATTACACAAAGATTTTCAAAAGTGGAAGGACTCAAGCGTATAGCCAAGGCTGGATGTAGTGGCATTTTAAAAATAACATTTGAGCTACTGTGTAAATCTGGGCATTCTGAATATTTGAATGTATGCAGAAGGAGGGAAATGAACAGCATTGCCCTTTATCAGATCTGCAAATAAGGGGAAATGCAAATTTTGTCCTGGAGAATAAAAATCTATGTAAAATTGATGCAAAAAAAATTGGGCAAGTTAGACTAAATAACCTCTAAGGACCTTTCCAACACTGACATTTTATGATTCTATGGTTTTCGTCTTGGCTTTATCTTCTAGAATGTAATTTTTATCGCATGTGGTACTATTATGGAACTCAGGCAGATCCAAGAAAACACTTCATCTTTTATCTTTTCCTCTTTTTAGATGACTTGACTTATTGTGATCATGATTGGTAAAATATGGAAGGCAAAAGAAGATCTCAAATTTAGAGAGCACCTTTTTCCTGTCTTATACTTTAATTTTTTATTTTATTTCCTCAGTGACATGTAAACAAATATTTTTAACATTCATTTTTAAAATCCCGAATTCCAGATTCTTTCATTCCCCACTTCTCTCCCCTCCCTTGAGAAGGCAAGCAATTCAATATAGATTAAAAGTGCAGTAATGAAAAACATTTCTATATTAGCCATTGCATTATATTTGTTCCCCTTAAAACCCTTGCTTTCCACCTTAGAATCAATATACTATGTATTGGTTCTAAGGCAGAAGAGTGGTAAGGGCTAGGCAATGGGGGTAAAGTTACTTGCACAAGGTCACGCAGCTAGCAAGTGTCTGAGGTCAGATTCAAAACTAGGACCTCCTATCTCAGGACCTGGATCTCAATCCACTGAGTTACCCAGCTGCCTACTATATTGTATTTTTAAGGTGTACAAAGTTCTTCATGTATATTATTTCATTTGATCCCCATTTTACAGATGAGTCAAAAGATGCTTAGAGAGTTTATGTGACTTCCCCAAGGTCTTATAGCTAATAAATGTGTCCTGAATGATTCAACTCAGGTCTTCCTTACTTCAAATTTATGCTCTCTCTTTCATGCCATTCAAGTCAAGTCAACAATCATTGATTAAGCACCTGCTGTGCTCTAGGTACTGTGGTAAATGCTGCAGATAGACCCTGCCCTCAAGGAGCTTACATTCTAATGGGAGAAGGATTATACATAAAAGGGAACTGAAAATGAAGAGAGTGTGGTGAAAGTAGAAGGTACTCAGTGCAGGAATTTGATAAAGTCCTGTAGAGAGACAATGCCAATGGGTTCTCTCCCTAACTCTCTATCTTGTTGAGTTGTAATCCCCAAATCAAGGGGAAAGATCTGGAAATCAACCGATTCAGTGCCTTGAGGTTTAGGGAATGGGATGTTTTGCAGGAGGTTTGGTGAACCTGTGAAATCAAGGATTTGCAGAAATCTTGAGGGCAGGGAATGTTGTCCTTTAATTTTTGTATTTCCTCATGCCTGGCACATGACAAGAGCATAAGAAATGCTTGTTGATTGATTAACTCTCTTATTTTAAGGGCTTCTCTCTTCAAGAAATCTTAACCAAATGACAACCATTTAAATCTGAGCCAGAATACTCTGTTTCCCAGGAGAAAAGAAGCAGAGAAGGCAACTAGCTGGTTCAGTGGATAAAGTACTGGACTTGGAGTTAGGAAGAATCAACTTCAAATTCTACCTGTTCCTGAGCAAGTCATTCACTCTCTGCCTCATTTTTCTCATTTGCAAAAGGGGGATAATAATAGCACTTACCATATATCATTAGATATGAGGATAATATTAATAAAATTAATTAGCTATAATCACAAAATGCTTTTTAAACCTTAAAGTGATATATAAATGTCAGCTATTATTCATTATAGAATAGAAGATATCCATAGTATTTTTCTGCCCCAGGGAACATCTAGCCCAACTCATTTTACACATTATAAAACCCAGGGACTTGCCTAAGAGCATTGTGTTACCTTGCATCTTAGAATCAATATTGATTCCAAAGTAGAAGAGTGGTAAAGGCTAGGCAATGGGGATTAAGTGACTTGTCCAGAGTCACACAACTAGGGAATGTTTGAGGTCAGATTTGAACCTAAGACCTCCAATCTCCAGACCTGGCTTTCTATCCATTGATTGTGGAGTCAAAGGTATTGAGTTCAAATTCTCACTCTAGTACTTAATATCTATAGGACTGTGGGCAAATGACCTCAGTTCCTTCTTTGTTAAATAAGGAGACCAGACCAGATGTGACCTCCAATGTGCCTTCTAGGTATATAACTGACTTCAAATAAAACATTTTAATATAACTTAAATTTATTCAGAGATTTAAAGTTTGCAAATTCCTTTATATATCACCAAAGGTCAATAGGTTGTACAGGTATTATTATCTCCCTTTTACAGATGAGGAAATTGAGGCTCATAACTCACCACCCAAGGTCACACAGCTCATCATTATCAGAGACTTGGCTTGAATACAGACTCCCAATCCAGTCCTCTGTCTGGACTGCTTATCTTTATGGCGGGCTTTTACTGGTCGGCAAGGTGGATTCTGTAACATGTAGGATGGTAGGAATCATTACTCTACCTGAAATCCATCACCTGGGAATTCACAGGGTCACTGTGCTTGGCTGCCCTGCTTTCCCCCTTAACAACTCCTCTGGCCATGAAATGAAGTCATAAAGTTCAATCTGTGGTCTGACCTGTCCCACAAACATGAGCCGGGAAATCAGGATTTATTTTCAGCTTCATTAGAGTTGTCGAGGTCCTCTGTGGGAAGATGACAGCTTGGAATGCATTAAGGAGTTGCTGCTGCCAAGTACTATATAACCTTCCTTTCACTTCCAGTCCTCCATCTTGACCCCCAGGTAAACAATCGTTCATTTTCTTCACTGGCAATTCTTGTTTTACTTTAGGTTTGGGGAAGATGGAAGTTTTTTTCAAACCCTAATTAACATTCTGATTTAGAATCAAAATTGCCTATTGGTTCAACTGTAGAAGAATGACAAAGACTAGCCAATGGGAGGTGGGGGGATTTAAGTGACTTGTTCAGGGTAACTCAGCTAGGAAGTGTCTGAGATCCGATTTGAACCCAGGATCTCCCATCTCTAGACCTGACTCTCAATCCACTGAGCCACCCAGCTGCCAGAAGACAGAGTTTTAATGGGAAAAACAAACATGTCACAAACCAGGTAAAAGGCTCTGAGTCTTGTTTTGTTCATGTCTCTTAACCCTTCTATTACCAACTTATAAATATATTTAGTCAGAAAGGAAAGGGATATAGGAGATCTGAGTTCTTGTGAGATGAGGAGAATCCTTAAATTAATATATATCAGTCTTTAAAGTGATTCCCTTGTAACAGAAGGAGGTTCTGGTTGAGATATAGGTTAGACTCAGTGGCTTCTGTTAAAAGGGAAATTAGCAGGAATAAGAAATCCCACAGGCCAGAAGAGCAAGATTCCAGAACTCTGGGGAAGTGACAGGCAGTTTCTTCTTCTGGGAGAGACAGTTAAGCAGCCAGAAGAGGAGTTTCTGTCTGGTTCTTCTGGGGGGGACCTAGAGAGCCAGATATTCTCTCTCCTGTGGCTTTCCTGGTGATCCAGCCTATCCCTGTGAATCCTGTTGATGCTGAGAGTGATTTCCAACAGAGCTACTCAAGACTCCAGAGGGCAACTGTCAGTGAGACCTTCCTTTGAACCCTGTTCTGCTGCCTTCAATTCCTTCCATTTTATATATCAACTAAGGGGGTTTAATTTAACTAGTCATAGGAAGTCGATTTGTAGGTAGAAAAGTATTAGATGGTGTAGATTTACAATCGGATTGGGGGTTTTAGATAGATCATCCCAATTCCCTTCCCTTCCTTCCCTTACCTTAAAATAAACTATTATTTTAGTTATATTTATATTTATATAGATATTATTTCAGGTTACTTATTTTACTTCTGAGGACCTTCCCAGTGATGAAGTTTTATGATTCCAAGATTCGGGACCACATTATTTCAGTGTCACTTCATTGTACATTGCCCCTCATTGATTATATTGACATCAGCTCTACTTGTTTCATTGTAGTGCTATAAAGACCCAATCAAATAACCACAATGGAACCATGGTCTTACCAACAGGAGAATTCTCTCCAAAAGTCCAGATGGCAACTCATCCATGCCCATTTATTCTAAAAACTCTTGCCTATGTCCTATGAAGAGGTTTCAGTACTTAAAGTCTTTCTGATTTGTTTAATATGGATCATGAAAATGTGGGACATGTCACCCATGGGCAGATGGTTTTGTGAGAAAATGTGACCAGAGAATTCACTACCTGTTAGCCAGCCTTCTGGTGATAAACCTTTTCCAACATAGCTAAACTGACCCTTGGATGACAGATATCAGTTTGTCAGTATCAGCCTTTCCCACATGATAGCATCTGCTAGAGAATGGGCTCCATTAGGATCATCTTCAAAAGCAAGGATCCAATTCACCCCATGAAGAGATATCAGAGGATTATTATAGAAGAGAATGTGAATATAAAAACACTGGGAGATCTCAGCTCTTGTGATATATATATTACTATGTAAAGCACAGGAAGGGATATTACACAGAAGGAGAAAATTATGAATTCTGAAATATTCCCTCCCCAACCCAGTCCAGCCAAGAAGCAGCTAAGTGGTATAGTGAATGGAGTGCTAAACCTGGGATCAGGAAGACCTGAGTTCAAATCCATCCTTGGATACTTACTAAATAGGTGATCCTTGGCAAGTCACTTAACATCATTGTGCCTCAGTTTCCTCATCTCTAAAATGGGGACAATAATCCCCCTAAGTTCCCAAGATTGCCATAAGCATCAAATTAAAGATAATGGTAATTTTGTTATTGTTGTTCAGTTATTCAATTATGTCCAATTCCTCATGACCCCACAGACCATAACTATCCATGGGATTTTAGGATACTGAAGTAGTCTGTCATTTTTTTCTCCAGTGAATCCAGTGGATTCTTTTTGTATTTGCAAATTTTAAAAACATTATATAAATTACAGCTATTATAGACCTCCCCAAATTGCTCTCTAAGACTCCATTGCCAAAGAGCCCCAGACACCTGCTGACTGAGTGCTCCTAAAAAAAAGCAGGAATATTTCAACTCCATGATAATGAGTTTGGATTGTTTTAAGAGGTATTTCATATCCCCCAGAGGGAAAAATCCTCTTTCCTTTCTCTCAAGGTCATTTGCTCTGGTTTTAGCTCACTTCCCAGGACTCTCTCATTGTCCTGAATGTGTGATTATGTATGATCCAAAAAGAGGAAGAAAAGAAGGAAGCAGGAAACAGATGTTGACAGGTGGATAGGAAAGACATCACTAGATAAGAGTTAGGCAAAAATCACCAGGATATTTTAGTGAATTATGAACTCAAAAGAAGTCAACTATACACCAAAAAAATAAAAAAATATAATGCATTTTTAAGCTGCATAAGTAGGAAGATATTATCCAGAATGAGGGAGGGAGTTATACATATACACACATATCTACATAAATATGCACATGCAGATATATACATATACTTACATACATATTCATACACATCTATAGAGAGAGAGAGTCTGGTTAGGTTAAGTATGGCTTTCTTCCCTCTAGGGTTCCTTAAACTAGAAAGAAACTGCTTTCCTGCCTCCTTTTTTGTACGTGTATGTCTGTGGGAGATCAATTTTAGGTGCAACCCCTTCAGGGGTCTTCTTTATTTGGTCCCCTTATGGCTTTTGCAGCAGAAGGGATTTCCTTGAATCAATCATATTTATCTGTCTATGTCTATATCTATCTATCTTTCTATCCATATGATAAATAGATAGACACAGACAGATAGATAGATAGATAGATAGATAGATAGATAGATAGATAGATAGATAGATAAGATAGATAGATGAATGGATGGATGGATGGATGGACGGACGGACAGATAGATAGATAGATAGATAGATAGATAGATAGATAGATAGATAGATAGATAGATAGATAGATAGATAGATGGATGGATGGATGGATAGATAGATAGATAGATAGATAGATAGATAGATAGATAGATAGATAGATGGATGGATGGATGGATGGATGGATAGATGGATAGATAGATAGATAGATAGATAGATAGATAGATAGATAGATAGATAGATAGATAGATAGATAGATGGATGGATGGATAGATAGATAGATAGATAGATAGATAGATAGATAGATAGATAGATAGATGATAGATAGATAGATAGATAGATGGATGGATGGATGGATAGATAGATAGATAGATAGATAGATAGATAGATAGATAGATAGATAAGATAGAGATAGATATATTACAGTGCCTGGCATATAGCACATACTCAATATGTTTTTATTGAATTAAATGAAATATGGAGTTGAGTTTTCAATATGTGATACCACATATAGATAAGTAGGGTACTGTATATCCAAGACAACATGATCAAGATGGTGAGTTGATTCAAGCCATATGAGGACTAGTTGTAAAAATGGGGATGTTTAGCCTTGAAAATACCTTTGAAGGGAATATAATTACTGTCATCAAGACTTTGAAGGGCTGTCATGTGGGAGAGAAATCAGACCCTTTTTATTACTCCAAGAGGGTAGAACTAAGGCCAGTGATTGGAAGTTACAGAAAAGTCGATTTCCTCTCAAACAAATGAAAAACTTCAATGGAGATTAGAATTACCTAGCAATACAATGCCTTAGGACACAGTGGACCTCTCTCCACTAGAAGTCTTCTAGTAGAAACTGTACTTGTATTATTTTCTGTGGGAAGAATTCTTTATCTAGTATATATTGAATGCATGCATAGACGTTAAGGCCCCTTTACCTGCATCCATAGGGACCTGTTGTGAGCTATAGTCTGATGATCCCATGGAGACTGTGGGTATGGACTAAAACAAGCCAAATTCTGAATTCATCAAGGATGACCCTGTATGGAAGGCAAGGATAAGAGACGTATGTGGTACGTGCTCAAGACTGAACCTAATCCAAAACTTGGTTTGGGTTCATGTGTTGAATCATATATGCACAGATAATTTATTTCAGTGGATATTGAGGGGAGTTTTGCCTAAACCCCAAGACTCCATGTCCTATAATTGAGGACTACAGAAGCAGACTATGGAGGATTGCCATACAAATTGATGGCAATGGAACAAGGACTGAGATAACTTCATATTTGTCCCTTTCATGCATTCTACATTCCTACCAAACTAAACTACAAGCCATTTATTAAGCTATCTTCCTTCCTGAACCATACAGTGGAAAGAACACTGGATCTGGAGTCAGAGGACCTGGGTTCAAATCCCCTTTCTAATATTTATAATTGTGTGACCTTAGGCAAATCTCTTATCTACCTAGTCTTGTGTCCTTATGTGTAAAACGGGGGGATTAAACTACAGGGTCTCTCCTGAGGTCCCTTACAGGCTCTAAAGCTAAAATTAAAACTTCTTTTGTCTTCAATTTCCTCACCTGTAAAAATAAAAGTGGTGAGGGATTTTCCATGCTCTAGGAAAATTTATGATCCTATCACCAAAAAAAAACACCTCTCTTTGAGTTTCCTAATCTGTAAAATGAGGAGATTGACCTGAAGTTTCCTCCAGGTCTAGATCAATGGCCCCTCTTCATCTCCATACATCAAAATCCTTATCTCCTTTTAAAGGTCATTTCAGGTTCCATATCTTTGTAGCATTCCCTGATTATTCACCTCCACTTTTCTCCCATCATACTTATTTCTGTGTTTGTCTATCCCCCCTCACTCCAGTAGAAAATTAGCTCCTCAAAGGCAGGAACTGAGTCATCTATGAATCTGTATCTCCAGCACTCTGGATAGTACCTTGCTCCAGTAGGTGCTATAGAAGTCTTGATGGGCAGTATTGATGGTTTAGTCAAGGACTACATCACTCACATCCCTTTTAATTCTGTGACCTTGTGACTGAGCATGGAGATTGGAAGACCTGGATTGAGTTCACCTAAAAATACTTGTGGGAGGCAGCTGGGTAGCTCATTGGATTGAGTCAGGCACACAGATGTGAGGTCCTAGGTTCAAATCTGGCCTCAGACATTTCTAAGCTGTGTGATCCTGGGCAAGTCACTTAACTCCCATTGCCTAGCCCTTACCGCTCTTCTGCCTTGGAACAAATACACAATACTGATTCTAAGACAGAAGGTAAGGGTTGTTTTTTTAATAAATAAAAATACAAATACTTGTGTCTTCCAAGGTAGAGTCCAGATGATACCAAAAAAAAAATGAGGTTTGACAACCACACCCCACCTCACCTTGGTATGCTGGGAAGAACACCGGCTTTAGATTCAGAAGACTTGGATTCAAATGCAGCACCCAGTGTCTGCTACCCATGAATTGTAAGCATAGTCCTTCCCTTCCTGGGTCTTAGTATTTTCCTTTAAATAATGAGAAGATTGGACTAGATGGCTCCTCATGAGGAAGCCTGCTAGCTCCTGGACTTGAATTAGATGGTTCTTGCAAAGTATTATTGTTACAAGGTGGGATCTTTTGGTTGCTATAGTGATGCAGGTAAAAAGGTCCTTAGATTTCAGGCAAGTACCTAAATCAACTAACTACTTACCTAACACATGTGTATGTGTGTGCACATATGTAAACACTGGCATATACATGTGTATATATGTATTGGTGTGTCAAAACACATGGGCTGCAACATGCCTGTTCTACATCATGTGCTCTTATACATGTACTGCATTGATGTGTATGCATTACATACCAGTATGCATTATTTATAATGTGCTTGCATGTATGAATTCATGTGTGTTGTGTGTTTATGAATTATATTCATGCATATGTGGATTTGTGTGTATTTCTACATAATACATAGTATATGTATTATGAATTTATGTTGTCTATACACATGTGTGTGATTTGTTACATTAATCCACACATGTACATTGCACAGGCACATGTATTCATAACAATACAACTATACATGCATTTGCACGTGTGTGATGAGACATGTGATAGGCATGGTACATGCAATGCATTGTCTACATGTGCATATATATACACTATGAATATACATGTCAATATATTACATATACTCTTCTGTGTAGATATGACAGCCTTTATTTCACCCCACAGTTAGAATACAAAAGTTAGCAGCTTCTTCCTTCACATCGATTCCCACTGACCTGTTGGATAATGTCTGAACTTCTCCCATTTGTTACTTATGCCAAAATAAATGATTTTTCCCTCCCCACAGGGGTCCTGGAAGGAGAGAGAAAAAGTGAAGCAAGAAGAATGGTAGACTTTTCTTCCAAGAGAGAGCATAGGGGAATGAAAGCTACAGTTGGATTAAAAGGATCTGGATTGAAATCCTGACTCCTTTATTTCTTGAATGACCTTATGAAGGTGTCTCAGTATCTCAGGGTTTTCATTTCCTCATCTGTAAAATGACAGAGGTGCTAAGGAAATATTCAATGATCCCTAAGGTCTCCTCTGTGTCTGACTCTTATCAACTAAAAAGAGAAGCTTCCTGGATCTAAGATGCTTTGTAAACTATGAATCAATCAATCAGCCAAGAAACATTTGTGTAAAGATACAACTTTATTTTATTTCTTCAATTAGCAAAAAGTCTATTTTTCTCTCCCTGCTGTCTTCTCCTCCTCCTGGGGGAAAAAAACCAACCAAACAAACAAAAAAACAAAAGAAAAATTCCACTTTTAAAAATGCAGGTGAAACAAATCCCCAAATTCCCACATGTTCAAAAAATATGTGCATCCTCACTCTGAGTTGATCAGTCCTCTGACAGGAGGTAAGCAACATGCTTCCTCACTGGTCCTCTGGAAACTTAGAGTTCTTGGGTCTTTCAGAGCTGTTGGTCTTTACAATGTTGCTGTTCTGTCAACAAGCACTTACTAAAGGCTCACTTATATCTGGCATATAGTGTGCAAATCCTGGGGATGTGAGGAAACAGCAAAGGCAGTCCCTGATCTCAAAAAGCTTAGATTCTAATCAATATCAGCCCTGGTTATTCTTCACATTCTTGCTGAAGGCCAGTTCTGAGTTCCTGAACTGATGGAGTACTTGGATACTGCTCAGGGAGCTGTCCAAGCTGTGCACGATGACTCGATTGCTAGCTAAAGACTTCAGTCTTTCTTAAAAAAAAACACCCCATGATTTCAAAGATATGAATTCTCTCTGTATCAAGAGCATATCATAACTCCCTGCAGAACTTAGGAGACCAGTTAATGAGCTGCTATGGTTAAAAATATCTATAAATTCTATAAATATTTATTATAATTATATTATATGTATTTTATTATAATAATTATTATAATTCTATAAATATGTATTAAATTAATTGCCTGGTAGTCAATATTCTGCTAATGAACCATTTCAGACTCAGTTGGGTTGGTTCTTGGGAGACAGAGCCTTCCCTACTTACCCCTACCTATATAATATCTAAGAACAAAGGTTCACGCCACACTGCACTGAGGAAGAGGATGGGGGTAGGAATAAGTACAAAGGGAAGGTGGCTTAATAACAATCCACCTGGCTGGCAAGTCCCCTCTCTTTTAATGTATTTATTAGGTTGGTTGGTTGGTTGCTGCTGGATTTATTTTATTTATAATCCATGAATTCAATTTTCAAAAATCTCCCTTCTGCCTTTCTGCCATTCCTGAAAACAAAGGCTGAACCATGGCCCACCAGAGGATGGAATTTGAGGCTTGAGATTACAAAATAAGATTTCATAATGGGAGGATTGAATTTTTAGAATTGGACTGGGCCTGATTGCTCCATTTGGGAAACATTACTTCCTCATTCCGCTGCTGGGAATTCCTTGTTTCCTTCAAAACTCTGCTCAAGTTCCATTTTCTCTGTGAATCTTTCCTGATCTATCTGTTAATGTTTTCCTCCCACAAAAATTTTAAATTTTATTTAATAAGTAAAGAAAACATATTTGAAATATTAAATAAATGCTCAATTTATATTTAAATATTAAAGAAATAAATTTAAGTATTTAAAAGATAAAAGTATTTACTTTTTTAAATGTCTTCCCAACAGAAAATAAACTCTCTGAAGGCAGGGACTGTTTCAGTATCTGGGATACAGTAGGTGCTTAATAAGTGTTTGTTGATTGATTGATATCTCCCCCCCCCCTTCCCCAAACATATATACTTCCCACTCTTAAGACCTGGGCACTAGCTTATAGACACATTCATATATATTCTTTGTTCCATTATATGAGAACTCTGGGAAAATTGATAATGAATCCTAAGAGAATGCCTAGACAAGCCTGATCTCTCACCCCACTCCATCCCATGTATCCCTTACACATATATATGCAAAGGGTACAAAGACAAAGATGAAAAAGCCCCTGTCTTCAAGAAGTTACATTCTAACAGGAAGACAAAATGTACATGTACAAATATAAAGAAAATAAATACAAGGCAATGGGGATGGGGAAGGAGAACAATAACAGCTGGATCAGCAAAAGTTTCATGAAGAAGTTGGCACATCTGCGATCACCCAACTGACAGAAGAGAGATGGTTGACTGATGAAGGTAACAATTTACACTTAGAAAGAAACAGACAGACAGAGACAGAGACAGAAATGGTAAAGGAGAGACAAACAGGGAGTCAGAGAGAGGAAAGAGAGTTAGAGAGAAAGAGAGACTGATGGAGAGAGGCAGAAACAGAGATAGAGATGGTGAGGGAGAGACAGAGAGAAAGACAGAGAAGAAAGAGGGGTTCAGGGAGGGAGAGAGAGACAGAGAGGAAAGAGATAGAGACAGAAACAGAAAAAGAGAGAGGAAAGGGAGAGAAAGAAAGACAGAGATAGACATAGACAGATGGAGAGACAGAAGTGATAAAAGAGAGACAAATAGGGAAACAGAGATAAGAAACAGACAGAAACAGAGAGACAGAGATGGAGAGACAGAAAGAAGTGGTAAAGGAGAGACAAATGGAGAGATACATTGGAGACAGACAGACAGAGAGAGAAAGAAACAGAGAAAGAGACATGGAGAGACAGAAGTGGTAAAAGAGAGATAAATAGGGAAACAGAAGTGGTAAAGGAGAGACAAATAAGGAGACAGATTGGAGAGACAGAGGCAGAGACAGATGGAGAGACAGAAGTGGTAAAGGAGAGATAAATATGGAGATAGAGAGAGGAGAGACAGACAGAAAGACATAGACAGAGATGGAGAGACAGACAGAAGTGGTAAAGGAGAAACAAATGGGGAGACAGATTGGAGAGAGAGAGAGACAGAGACAGAGAGGGAGACAGAGACAGAGACAGAGAGACAGAGACAAAGACAGAGAGAAGAGAGAGAAACAGAAGAAAGAGTTGGAGACAGAAACAGAGAGAGAGGAGAGAGACAGAGAGAAAAACAGAAGTGGTAAAGGGGAGACAAAGAGAAGAAAGAGATCTAGAGAGACAAAGAGAAGGAGATAAATTGAGAGAGAAAGAGGAACAGATGGAGAGAGACAGAAACAGGCAGAGATTGTGAGGGAGAGACAGAGAGAGACAGAGATGGTGAGAGGCAGAAAAAGAGACCAAGAGAGGAGAGATAGAGAAGGTGAGATAGAGGCGACTGAGACAGCCTTGTCTAGAAAGATCAGCAAACATGCTTTTCTGACAGTTTCTTCGTTCTGCTCCATGAGTCAGACAGTGATAAGAAAATTAGGCAGAGAGAGTGCTAAATTATGATCAGTATCCTGGAGACCTTTCTAATGGTCCAGTCAGCTCTGGCATATTTCTGGCTGAAAGGGGCTGAGAATAACTGTCCTTTATCCTGGTCCCAAAGTATTCTCTGTCAGACACCGGAATCCCCATGGATGCCTTATTGTCCCCTAGAAAGGAAGCCTGGGGCCCCTCACCTGCTTTGTCCCTTCTCCCTCTCGCCCTTCATGAAAGCTCATTCTCTAGTCCTATCTCTCAGGAAATTGCCTGTACTTCCCCTGCCTTTGGCATGAGCCAAGCACGGAACCTTTTGTGCTGTTTCCTGGTTACCTGCCTACCAAAGGCCCCTGAGAGGAAAATTCCAACCCAAACTAGAGAGAATAGAGTCTCAGGATGGCCCAGAGGCCCTGGGATGAATCCAAGGCTTCTCTCAGACAAGAAAAGGAATCAAAAGAGAAAGTAAGCCAAAGATGGTGCTGACTGAGAATGTGCTTCAGACTATTTGGATGTGGTGAATGGAGACATCACACCCCCTGCCTTGAAATCATTTCCATCTTAAAGATCATGGCTCGTCGGCCAACATGATGCATGTACATAAACACTTAACACATATGTGCACATGCTATAGTTTGTGCATTCGATCCATCAGCTAGTATATATTTAGTGCCTGCTACATATCAGGAACTAGGGATACAAGTACAAATAGTAATAACTAGCATTATGTAACTTTAATGTTTGCAGAACTCTATAAATATTGTCACGTTTTATCTTCCCAATAACCCTAGGAAGTAGGTTCAATCATTATCTCCATTTTATGGATGAGGAAACTGAGGTAGGAAGCAAGGCATTAAGTGACTGGTCTAGGGTCATACAGCTAGTTACATGTATGAGACCAGAACTTCCTGACCCCAAGTCAGGATAGAGTCAACAGTCTAGCCACCATGCCACATAGCTCCCTACATGAATGCTTTAACATAATTTACATTCTAACAGAGAGAAAACAAGTATATAAGGATACATGGGAGTATACACACGTATGCATGATACACACGCCAAGTAGCTAAATGCCAGATAGTTTGGGAAGGAAGGCATTAGTATTTGGGGGGACCAGAAGAGACTTAATGCAGAAGATGGTACCCAAACTGCAACTTAAAAGAAGAGAGACTCTTTGAGCCAAAGGTAAATGGGGAGCACAAAATGATTAGAAACGCAAACTCACATGCTTCTGTTTTCTTATGTGTAAAATGTATGATTTTATAGTGTAACTGAAGAGGCATGGATTCTAGAAATCATAGGACCTGGATTCAAATCCAAGCTCTAATATGTGTTGTCTGGGTGATCTTGGGCAAATCATTTTCTTCTCTCTTGACCTAAGTTTCTCCATTTCTCTTTTGTTTTAATGTTAATCTTCTGCCTTAGAATTAATATTAAGTATTGGTTCCAAGGAAGAAGAGTGGTAACAACTGGGAAATTGGGGTTAAGTGACTTGTCCAAGGTTACACAACTAAAAAGTGTCTGAGAAAGTATTTGAACCCAGGACCTCCCATCTCCAAGCATAACTCTTGATCCATCTGTGCTTCTCTTAAGTAGAGGATTGGATGAGATCTTTTAAAGTCTTTCTGGCTCTGACAGCCCATTAAAAAATTCCTTCTTCTCTGAACTCTATCAGATTACTCCTTTTGCCTCTCCTAGAACCTGTATGAGCCCCCAAACATGATGAGGAATGGGGCGGAAGCACATTTCCTTTCCATGTAAGCACCTGAAGGAAAAGCTCTGGTCTACCTGCCCTAGTTATAGCTCTGGAAGTAACCTTACCAATATAATCCCAGATCTTTTAAAAAATTCTGAAATATATCAAGCTCGGAAATAGTCAATATCAATCAAAACCAGTTAATTGATGCCCCTACATCTAAAGTTAAGAATCCTTTCCCTGTCAGTGTTTTTCTTCCTAAGGCATCCATTGGTTCCCTGGAGTCTCTTCTATGGTGCTGCATTCAAGCCTGCCTTCCCCTACTCCAGATTTTCTACTAGACTCATTCTTTCCATGGAAATTGAACCAGTTCCAAATGCCCATGCCCTACTTGTTCTGATTAATTGCATCAGTATATCTGCAATCTGGCCTCCGACAGTTACTGGCTATGTGTCCCTATGCAAGTCACTTAACCCTGTTGGCCTCAGTTTCCTCATATGTAAAATAAACTGGAGAAGGAAATGGCAAACCACTCCAGTATCTTTGCCAAGAAAACCCCAAATGGGGTCATAAACATCAGACCCAACTAATTTAATCCAACAACATTTGTAAGAGAATAATAAGGTCTGATGACACCTTAAGGTGTTACTCTGCCCAGGGAGCATTTGCATTTTACTAAAGCTAATAACACCTTAACTCAATAAATGATTCATAGTGGAAATTATTTTTAATTTTTTAATTTTTATATAATTTTTAAAACATATAATAAATTTCCACATAAGTTTTCTGAAGTTATATGACCCAAATTGTCTCCCTCCCTCCTTTCCTTACCCCTCCTGGATCTGGCAAACAATTCAATCTGGGTAATACATGTATTATCACCTAAAACTTATTTCTATATTTTTGTAAGTGAAATCAAAATCCCAAAATCCCAAAACATAAACCCAAATAAACAAGTGAAAAATCATTTGCTTTCATCTGCATTCTAACTCCCACAATTTTTTCTCTAGAGATGGGTAGTATACTTTGTCCTAAGTCCCTCAGAATTGTCCTGGATCATTGTATTGCTGAGAATAGCTGAGCGTTTCTCTATGATAGGGCAAAATGGCTGATCAAGAGACAGAGCATCATACCTGCTTCAAGACTGTCGGCTATTCCCATCACATCTATTGGTCCAACAGAGGTCAAGGAAGAAAAACTAGGTCCAGGAAAAAGAAATGATTTGTCTAAGGTTACGCAGGAGAGAAGTAGCAAAGACCTGAATTTCTAAAAAAACTTTTACCTTCTGCCTTAGAGTTAATAATAAGTATTGGTTCAAAGCCAGAAAATTGTAATGTCTAGGCAATGGGGGTGAGTGACTTACTTAGGGTCATACAGCTAGGATGTCTGAGGCCAGATTTGAATACAGAACCTCCTGTCTCCAGATCTGGTTCTCTATCCACTGAGCCACCCAGCTGCCCCCAAAGACCTGAAATTGAATCCATATTCTCTGACTCTAAAATCTAGTACTCTTCCCATTACACTATAAAATATTTTCTATTTTGTTAACCAGTCTTAAATGCTATCTTCAAAGCCTATGGCAATGATGACTTTGAGAGCTGTGGTCCCAGTTTCCCAGGACTCATCTTCCCATCTCAATCCCTACAGGGGCTAAGACCTGGTTATTTAGTCACCTCCTACCTACCCTCAACAGAAATTGCCCTCATTTAAAGAAAAGATATTCAGGGCAGGGAGTCCTTTTAATCCACTCTGCTCTTCACTTCCATTTTATGGGTGAGTTCATCCCATTCACATTCACTGTTATGATCACTCACTGTATATTCCCCTCTATCTTATTTTTCCCCTGCTCTTTTCTCTTTCACTCTGTTCCTCCTCACCAGTGTTTTGCTTTATATCACCCCCACTTTCCCATCCCTCCAATTACCCCCCTTCCCTTTTCTTATTCCCCTTATACTTTTCTGTAGAGTAAAATAGAATTCTATACTCTAATGAGTATGGTTGTTATCCCCTCTCTGAGCTAGTTATGATGAGAGTAAAGTTTAAGCAATGGCTGTAACCACCTTCATCCTCCCCTCCCCTGTAGTAATTTTCACGCCTCTTTATGTTATATAATTTACACCATTCCATCTCTCCTTTCCCTTTTCAGGGAGTCCTTTTAAATCATGTCAAGGGGGTAAAATTTCCCACAGCCATGGGCTTTTCTTCTTTAGTCATTTTCAGTCAATCCTAGAGATACTAGAGTGGTTTCTCGTTTCCTTCTCCAGCTTATTTTACAGATGAGGAAACTGAGACCAAGTGGGCAAAGTGACTTGCTCAGTGTCACACAGCTAGCAAGTATCTGAAGCTGGATTTGAACTGATGAAGATGAAGAAGATGCATCTTTCTTACTCTTCTGTCAGATACCCTATCCACTGTGCCATCTACATGGCTCAGCCTTGGGCTGGGATATAGCAGAAAGCAGAGATAAAGGATGAAAAGGAGTGATACTGCTGAAAGACATTCACATCCATGCTAAGGAGTTCTAATTGGACATTGCTTAAAGAGAGATTAAAAGAATTTTTAAGATATGTGCCAAAATATATGCACATGTATGTATGCACATGTGCATATATGTGCATGCATATACATATGTAACTCATCCTCAACCAATCAGAAGTCGGAATTTGCCATTTCTAACCCATTTTCCATAAATCTACTTATTGACTTCAAGAAAACCCGCTGAGAAATCTATTTTCGTTCTACTTTCAAAAGTTAGCTTCATTCCCAGGGAACGTGGCCCAGTGGCAAGATATTTATAAAAGTAAAAAAGAAAAGGAGAAGGAGGGAGGGGGAATGGAGGGAAAGAATCTAATTCTCCATTTGGTTTAATTTTGTTTTGAAATTCTTGCGAAGACTCAACTCCCGAGTGGGGAGGAAAGCATTCTCTTACTCCAGGCAATGAAGCAAGGACTTGAGCAGAAAGAAAATCTCCCCCCAGCCCCCACCCCAGAAAGCTTCCAGGAGTTGGGTCATTTTTTGTGCTATTTTTGCAGATTCCTGTTCTGGAGGCACTGGTTGGGAGGGGGAGGTATTGGAGAGGTAACTGAAGCTACAGAAAGGTGAGGGCTACAAAGAGTGGATGGGAGACCAAGTGAGAGATTTGCTCTTGAGTTAGGCTTCCCACTGAGGCAGACTCTGACTGGATCCTTGTGGTTCACCAGTCATAGATGAAGGAGTGCAGGGATTAATAAAAATAGCTAGCACTTAAATATCACACTCTATCTTCATGTGATCCTCATAAACAGCTTTGGAAGTAGGTGCTATTATTGTTATCTCTATTTTACAGATGAGGAAACAGAGGCAAATGGAGATAAGTGACTTGCCCAAGGTCACACAGCTAGTATCTACAGTCAAGATTTGAACTTAAGTCTTTGTGACTTTGGACCCAGCTCTTTATCCACTGTAGTACCTAGGAGCCTCTGGGGCATCTGGACCACAATAAGAGTGTTGCCCAACTCTATATCAGCTTTAGGCTTACAAAGTGCTTTCTCCATAATTAGAAAAGGAAAAGAGGTTTTAATATTCCCATTTAATAGATGAGAAGTCTGAGACCCAGAAAGGTTAAGTAATTTAAGTATAATAAGCTAGTAAGTTTCATAGCTGAGAGTGAAGCAGGGCAGAGGCTCTTAGCAAAGGACCCTATAAAGGGTCTTGATTCATAGGTTTGGAGTTGGAAAGATTATCCAATCCAACCCTCTTCACTTTGCAAATGTGGAAGATGAGACTGGAGAGTTTGAGTGGGTTGACAAGAAGGAGCTTATCATTCATTGTACTTTTTTACAAAGTCGACTAGGTGGTACCATAATGGACAGAGTACTGGGCTTGGATCTGAGTTTGACTCCTTCCTCAGAAACTGACTAGACAGCTGTGTGACCCTGGCCAAGTCACTTAACTGAATTCTGCCTCAATTTGAGGATAATAATAAAATTTGCCTCATAGGATTAATCCAAGGATCAAATAAGAGAATAAATATAAAGGCACTTCGCAAACCTAAAAGGGTTCTGTATTATTGTATTATTGACTCTAGCTTTGTAGAGCCTTTGAGGGTATGACTTGAGAATTCTTCAGTTGGGGATTTCTTTGTAACTCCTATAATCAGTCTCCCAAGCTCAGGTCTTCCATGGTGCTTCTACTCAAATGACACCCTATTTTTTGAACTAAGTAACTTAGAGATAGAAGAAGTAGACTACTTGGCTCTAAGTGTCCAGTTATGATCATAAGACTTAGAGTTTAAAAGAACCATAGGATGATAAATTTAAAATTAAAGGGACCTTGGAAGAAATCTAGAACAACTCACTTATTGTATAGATGGGGAAACTGAGAGCTAGAGCAGGGATTCTTAACCTGGAGTTCATAAAGCTTTTTGATGGCTATTTCAATAGAATTGATTTCTGTATAATCCTATGTGTTTTATTTTAAGTATTTAAAAATGTGATTGTGAGAAGAAGTCTGTAGGCTTCGCCAAACTGACCACCAAAGGGGTCCAGGATACAATTAAGATGAAAAATCTCTGTCCTAAATTTAGACAATCAGAACCAGGATTCAGACATGGGTCCTCTGGCTCCTAATCCAGTATTCTTTACTCATTCTGGCTCATTGGTGTTTTTGTTGTTTGTCCTTTGTTTCCAAAGAGGACCAAAGACATCAGGGTGATACCTTGACTCCATCATGAATTGGATTTAAATGAGGCAGGGTTGCACAAAATCATCAACTTCTCTTTCTCTTCCAGCATCATCAAAGTCCAGTGGCAAGACAAAAGTCAGAACAATGGATAATGGACCAGAATGCAATGGATGACTTTGGCATCTTCCATGTCTGACAAAACTCTAAGGGCTCCATAGCAACTGCTTTAGCCACATTTCTGACCACTGGATCATTTGCCAAATTCCACAAGAGGAAGTCTTCAACTACTTGGGGTAGACACCATCCTCTAACTCACTGATGTGTTTGTGACTCATTGATTACTCTCAACTTTTGGCTCTTATAGACAACCCCTATAATATTAATTGTTTTCAGTCCCTGATCTTCAAGACAAGAGCTTCTCCAGCCTTCTGATCCCTCTCCACTTCCAAATCTCCAGCTTCCTGTTAGAGACTTCATTCCCATCCTGATTGTGGCTGAGTTAATCCTGATTACCTCATTCATTTATGAGTCATCCCTTCCTTCCTGCTCCTAACACACCTAGATACAACATGCCTCTCACCTATATTGTGGTTTCGCATACCATTCTCTAGTGCAAGCATTTCAATTTCTTATAAAACCCGTGGACATAATATTGATATATTGTTAGTTGTTGGGGGAGGTTTTAACTTGCTTAATGTATCCTGGTGCCTCATGGGAAAAACCAAGGAGTGGCTAGATGGGTCTGGCAGTACCAGAGAAGCTGGGATGTGGCCATTTGGAGAAGTTTCCCTCCTTCAACTCTCTCCTACTTGCATCAACTACTAAGAAGGGTTGCAAAGATACCACCTCTAGGGAAAGGGAAAGGGAATCTTCATGAAGTGTGATGTCAATAACACACATCCTCATATTGGCCAGAACTTTAGGGCATGTGGCTCCAAAAACAATAGAGTTCAAAGCATAATTAATTGTCCCTCATCTTCTTCCTAGAAAAAAAAATTCCCATCTTATTAGAGCTAAGTGATTGATTTATAGTGTCTGATTTGACTGTTATGCAAGATACAGCAGAAAGGACATTGTAAGCAGTTCTCCTTACCTTGACACTTGGCAATAGACAAGAACCTCACTTTTCCTTCTCTATTAAATGGGAATGATAATGCCTGTTTTGCTTACTTCCCAGGATCTTTAGGAGGAAAGTGCTCTGAATATTGTAAAGCACAATGTAAATTGACTAATGATTATTATTGGGGATGTCAATGAGAAAGGTGGAGCTGGTCTAAACGTCTCAGATCTCTTCTGTCCCCTGATGCTCCTTTTCCTCCAAAAGTAAGTGTAGACAGTTTGCAATAAAAGTGAAGTCATTCAATCGCAGTCATATGAA
This sequence comes from Monodelphis domestica, assembly GCF_027887165.1. NCBI lineage: Eukaryota > Metazoa > Chordata > Mammalia > Didelphimorphia > Didelphidae > Monodelphis > Monodelphis domestica. The sequence goes on along the minus strand of NC_077232.1, from coordinate 40,162,779 downwards.
CTTTCTCTAGTGATTACAAATTCCATTCAAACTAAAGTTATAGGCTCTGTGACCTAAATCTATAATGGTCTGACAACCTGGGGAATAGCCCATGAGGTCGGTGAGATCCTTATTGGTCCCCTTCCTACTATTTTCATTATCTTAGTCATGCCTTGAAAGTAGATTCTAAAAATCATTGCCACAGGGTATGAAGCTGAAGACAGCATGAGACCATGGAAAGAGTGTTGGGTTGGCAGTCAAAAGATCTGGGTTCTAATTCTGACTCTCCCCTTTAGAGGCTTCAGGCAAATCACTTAATCCTTGTAGAGGCAGCTAGATTTTGCAGTAGATACCATATTAGACCTAGAGTCAGAAAGATCTGAGTTCAAATCCAGCCTCAGTCACTTACTAGCTATACAACCTTGCGTAAGTCACTTAGCTACCCTCTGCTTCAGTTTCCTTTTCTGTAAAATGAGGATAATGGCACCTACCTCTCAGGGTTGTTATGATGATAAAATGAGATAATATTTGTAAAATACTTAGGGAAGTGCCTGGTAAAGGGTGGTTGCTTAATAAATGTTCGTTTCCTTTCCTGTAGGCTTCCATTTCCTCCTCCGTAAAATGAAAGCATTGCACTTTAAACTCTAAACTTTAAACATTGAATTTTAAACCCCAAACCTAGATTCATATTTTGAGATCATCCAATCCAGCCCACTAATTTTTGTTTTAGTAAATTATCCTGGGAGGTAGATGTCATTAGTATCTAAATTTTATAAATGAGGAAACTGAGACACAGATAGATGAAGAAATTTAAGTAGGATCACCTAGCTAGTAAGTATCTGTGGTAGGATTCAAACTCAATTCTTTCTGACGTTGAGTTCAGCATTCTATCCACTGGTACCAAAAATATACGAATGATTTTTAAATATTTTAGTCACTTCCCAATAAACCCTCCCCCAGAATCTACTTTCCTTGTGAATCTCCCTCCCCAGTGGAAAAAAAAAAAGCAACTCTGTCCAATAAAGGATAGAGTGTATTTAACATTTCACAGCTGTGGTCTACCATCACTCTGACAGCAGGAAGCAAGTACATCTCTCATCAACCATATGGACTTAATCATTGTTTCTGATCTAAATTCTCTCTCTTTTGTGTGTGTGTGTTGTCTTTTTTTACACGTTATTGTATTTTTGTTTGTTTCATTCTCTGTTAATTCATCAAAGTCTTCCCAAGTTTCTCTAAATTCTTCCTCGTTCCTTATGACACAATATGGTGACATTCACATACAATAAATGATGCAGCCATTTCCTAATCAATGGATTGCACCTACTTTCTAGCTTTTTGCTACTTACAAAAGCACTACTCTGAGTATTTTGATATTAGCAGGACCTTTCCCTCTGTCTTTGACCCCCTGGAATAGGGAAAAGTCATGAGTAATTAAGTAATCTTTCTAGCATAATTCCCATTTGGTTTCCAGAAATATTGAACCAAACTCATGGTTTGGTCAATAGTGCACATCTTTCTTCCTACAGTCCCTCCAACACTGACTCTATCTATCTTTTAATAGTTTTGCCAGTTTTTGAGATTCACCTTAGGAGAAATGACTTTCCCAAAGTCATTCAGTCAGTGAATATAAAAAGCAGTATTTGAATCCTATTTTCCTGTCTCCAAATCTAGCACTATGTCCACTGGGCTAGATGGTTCCCCATTGTATGATTGACAAAATTTTCAGGGCTCCCATCCATCTTTCTGAAAATTAAACCCTCTCCTCCTAAAAGCAATATATATCCCGTGCATATGGTCAACGTACATGGATCTTTTTCTAACTTGACTAATACACTATAAGACCCTTCATGTAAGTTGAAAAGCATGCATGAATGAACCCCATTTTAATAAATATTTCTTATACAAATATACCTAGTTACTTTATGACTGCTCATCAGAACTACCAGCATCACTGCTCTTATACTTCAGGGCATTATTAATAACTAGTGATAATGATAAAGAGATGATGATATATATTATGTTATGTTATAGTATTATGTTATGTTATGTTATATCATATCATATATTATGTTATATTACATTATATGTCATATCGTATCATACCATATCATATCATATCATGTCATGTCACGTTACGTTACTTTACGTTACGTTGTGTTGTATTGTATTGTATTGTATTGTATTATATTATATTGTATTATATTATATCACATCACATCACATCACATCACATCACATCACATCACATCACATCACATCACATCACATCACATCACATCACATCACATCACATCACATCATATCATATCATATCATATCATATCATATCATATCATATCATATTATATTATATTATATTATATTATATTATATTATATTATATTATATTATATTATATTATATTATATTGATGATAATGATAAAGAGATGTACCACTCTGTGGGGGATGTGACTTGTTACAAGACAGAACTCCATACAAAGACTGATGCAGGAGCTAATGTTTGGTGCAAAACATTGTAATGACTCACACTAACACTTCTCAGAGTGAAAATGAGCATGATTGGGTGGAATTAAAATTTTTATTTTACATTTTTCCTTCTTGTCTTATTTGTTGTTGTTGTTGTTGTTGTTGTTGTTTTTTGCCAATCACATATACCTGAATGTCAAATTCTGGTAAAAAAAAGATATGCTACTGAATACAAGTTTCCTTAAAAGATTGTAATCTGGAGCAGCTAGATGGTTCAGTGGATAGAGAGCCAGACCTAGAGATGTGAGGTCCTGGGTTCAAATTTGACCTCTGATACATCCTAGCTGCATCACCTTGGGCAAGTCACTTAATCCTCATTACCTAACCCTTACCACTTTTCTGCCTTGGAGGCAATATTTAGTACTGATACTAAGACAGAAAGTAAGGGTTAATCTTTTTTTTTTTTTTAATATAGTAAGCTGGGATGAGCCCTGCTTAGGGTCTGAGATTGAGCACACTCAGGGTAGAATCAGAGTGGAGCAGACAGACAGCATAGTACAATGGAAAGACTCCTTCTGTTGAAGTAGGGGGTACTGAGTTCAAATTATGCATAACTCTGACTTTTACTACTCATGTGACCTTCTGTAAGTTACCTTACCTCCTTGAGTCTCGATTTCCTCAGACTAAATGGCCTCAGTGGTCCCTTTATCTCCAGATCCATGATCTTATAATACACCAGAGATGACTATTCAATGACCCTGGCTTTTACCTGGTGACCTATGCTTTCCAGATATGAAAGAGGCAATACCATCCTGTTTTATCTTTTTTCAACAATGCCTTTTAAACAAGCTGAACATTTGTCCAGGCACCTTGTTGGAGGCTGCCTTACCTACTTCTCATATACCCATGGAACTCAGCCAAAACAATAGAGTTCTTATGTGTATTTAACAAAGACATTTCCCATATCTTTAGTGCTTTGTGGTTTCCATAACACTTTACTCAAAAGAACCCTGTTAAACAGATAGCATAAATATTATTTTCATTTTATAGATGAGGAAACCAGTTGAAAGATTAAGTGTTTTGGTCATGATTACCCAGGAAATAATCATCAATGTGGGAATTTGAACCCAGATCTTTGAGGAGTTAGAATGGTATAGCAGAAATGGTCTTTGAATCAGAGGCAAAGGACCTGGGTTCAAATCCTGAGTCACCTAAGCTAAGTCATTTCATCTCCTGGGGCTCAGTTTCCTCATCTGTAAAACATAGGGGCCAGAAAAAATATCATACTGCCTCTGATTGATGTACTAGAGAGAATCAATAATACAAATAATCAAGGGGCAGCTGGTGGCTCAGTGGATTGAGAACCAAGCCAAGAGATGGGAGGTCCTGGCTTCAAATCTGGCCTCAGACACTCACTAGCTATGTGACCCTGGGCAAGTCACTTGACCTCCATTGCCTAGCCCTTACCATTCTTCTGCCTTGGAACCAATACACAGTATTGAGTCCAAGATGGAAGGTAAGGGTTAAAAAAATAATACAAATAATCAGCAAAGGCAGACTCTCATGAAGAAAAGTGCTGGAGAACCTTTGACCCAGAGATTCCATGACTAAGAAAAGCCCCCAACGAGATCAATGGCAAAACGAAAGTCCCTATCTATCTGCACCAAACTAGTTGTGATAGCAATTTTTGTGGTTATAAAGGACTGAAACTAAGGACATGCCATTCAGTAGGAGAATGGTTAAACCAGTTGTGATCAGTAAATGAAATAGACTATTAATATTCTGTAAAACGCAAGGTCTATGATGGATATAGAGAAGCACATAAGAAAGATTTATACGAACAGATGCAAAGTGAAGTAAGCAAAAATGGGATATCCATATATATACCGACTACAAAAAGGAAAACCACTATAAAACAATCAAAATGGAATGTTGCAAAATTACAAAATGTCAGAAAATGAATATTAAAAATTGTAGCTACATAATCTGGAAAAAATAAAAATGAAAAATGAAAAAAATGAACTTGGCCTCCAAGAAGAGATATGAAAAGAGAATCCCCTGCTCCTTTGTAGAGTTGATGGTGCACCGGTACAAAACCACTTCTATGACATCAGATTTTGGGGGCTTATTTGTTGATTGGTCTTGCTGTATTATTTCTTCTTTCTCTTTTTCTTTCTTTTCAAATATATTTTACAAGCAGGGGTATGCTGGTAAACGTTTAACAATCAGCAGGGGAAATTTATATACAGATCTTTAAATGTATTTATATAATACTTAAAATATTATTTTATAATTATTTACATAATATTTAAAATATATTTATGTAATAAATATGCATTATTATTCTTTTCTCCATCACTTTAAGTCTAGACAACCAATAAAACAACAAATCTACCCCCTTATTTTCAGTGTTTGCCTAATTCCTGCGATATTAATGCTGAAAATTTGATGAAACTTTCAAAGTTGGTCAGAATTGGCTCTAGTACAACCCTGGCTATAAGCCACGAGTTTTGGGAAGGGAAGAGGAGAAAGAGAAAGGCTACAGGGGAAATTTTTAGTGAAATAAAAATAAAAGGTATTAATAAAAATGTATTTAAATTTTTGAAAGAAGAATCATGTATGAAAGATTGGGGATGGGGGAAAGGGAGAAGAATTCAAATTTCTTTTGTGCTCACAGTCCATTTTCTTTCAGATCAATCCGGATTTTTCTTTCTTTCAATTTTAAATCTTTACTTTCCACTTTAGAATAAATAGTAAGTATCAGTTCCCAAGTAGAAGAGGGTAAGGGCTAGGCAATTGGAGTTGAGTGACTTGTCCAAGGTTAGAGAGCTAGAAAATTTCTGAGGGCAGATTTGAACTCAGGATCTTCCATCTCCAATCTATCCACTGAGTGGCACCTACTTGCCCCTCCAGATATCTTAATGACCTGGAAGGCCCCTTAGCTTCTGCTCTTCTCAAAACTCAAGGATTTGGTCATTCCTTGAGTCCTATTGTGGGCAAGTCAAGCTAAGAGGATGTTAGCTCAGCTGTATGATCTCCCAGGGAGACATTCACCACTGTCAGCGCCTGGAAGATGATCGGGTTGTTAGATTAATATCCCATAAAATATCACTTAAGCCAAAGAAGGTTAGCAAAATATGTGGTGTTAAGAATCTTACAGAGCTTCCCCTTCAGCTGTGACATGGAAGAAGCAGCAGGTAAAGGTTTGGGATTTAATTAGGCACAGGTGGGTCTTATCTGCCCTGACTGCCAACTATCTCCTGCTTGCATCTTTATGGATTTTTCCATGAGCCATCACTCCCCCCCCAATGACCCAATGATCAATAGGAAGTCTGTAGGAAGAGGTACCACCTCCCAGCAAAGCTGGGAAACCTGGCTTCTGTTCTTTGATTCAAGGTCTCAATTTTATAGCTGTCCCCAGCCAAAGGGTATATATTCTTTCACCAAGCCTCCATTTAGCACCTCCTATGACCTAGGCCTTGGGGAGTCATAGCATCATATGAATCTGAGACTGGAAGGAAACTCAAAGCCACCCAATCCAATTTCCCTACTTTCCTGCTAAGACCGGCCAAGGATATTAGAGATATTAAGGCATTAGAGATAGTAAGTATTGGGGTAGGAGTCAAATCTAAGTCCTCTGACTTCAGAGCCACTGATTCTTTTTTTTTTTTACTGTTCTACCTGCATCAGGTCACTGTCCCTTTGTATTTCCTCTTATTTCCAACTCCACATTCAAGGAAAAAATTAAGATAGAACCGCCCTCAAAGAGTTACCTTGACTAGGAGAAAATAGGGTAGGTGGGCGGCACAATAGAAGGAGTTCTGGACCTGGAGTCAGGAAGATATCTTCTTGAGTTCAAAACCAAGTTCGCCTTAGTTTCCTCATCCCTGGAGATCTTTATGGAGAAAACCCAGGAGCCTGAGCCCAGAATCCTTTGGAATAGCAATGCTTTTACTCAAATGTTGTCTGCTGTCATCTTGGGAAGTAACTTCTGTCACTTCACCTGTCTGCCTCAGTTTCCTTATCTGTAAAATGAGGATAATAATAGCACCTACATCCTGGGGTGTTTGTGATGATCAAAGGACTGTAACTTTCCTGGCACATAGTATATACTATATAAATATTAGCTATTATTATTTGTGGTTGTTCATTTATTTTCAATCATGTCTCTTTATGGTCCCATTTGGTTTTTTTTTTTTTTTGGCAGAGATACTAAAGTGGTTTACCATTTTTCCTTCTCTAACTCCTTTGACATATGAAGAAACTGAGGCAAACAGGGTGAAGTGACTTGCTCAGGGCCAGACAGATAGTTTGACATTTCCTTAACTAGCTCCTTTGACAGATGAGGAAACTGAGGCAAACAGGGTGAAGTGGCTTGCTCAGGGTCAGACAGATAGTTTGACATTTCCTTAACTAGCTCCTTTGACAGATGAGGAAACTGAGGTAAACAGGGTGAAGTGGCTTCCTCAGGGTCAGACAGATAATTTCATTTCCTTCTCCATCTTATTTTATATATGAGGAAACTGAAGCAAGCAGGGTAAAGTGCCTTGGCCAAGGTCACACTGATAGTTTGCCATTTCCTTCACCAGCTCCTTTGACAGATGAGGAAACTGAGACAAGCCAAGTTAAGTGAGTTGCCCAGGCTTACCAGCCACTAAGTGTGTGAGGGCAGATTTGAACTCATGAAAGTAAGTCTTACTGACTCCAGGAACTGACTCTATGCACTGTGCCTTTTAGCTGTCCTTTCTACTCTAGAGAGTACCCTAGGCTGATGAAATCACAAGTTTAGTACAACTAACAACAAAAACAATTCCCAGTGCAGTGCCTTGCTTTGTAAAGAGGGGGTGTTTAATACAGGCTAGTTGAATTTAATCAGATATACAGAAGGAGAAAAGGATTTCACAGTCCTAAAGAGTCATCCCATTCCACCAGCTACTCTCCTCAGAAATGGCCCTCAAGAGGATGGGAGGTTTACATTTTGCTGGAAGGACACAAACGATGTAGCCCTTCTTTCCTGAAGTCAATTTGAAAATTCCCTGATGAAAAACACAATTATATCTGAACACATTGGGTGATGGAACCTTTAGTTTCATTGATAAACAGAACTTCCTTTAACCAGTGCAGGTCAAGAACTGCAGTCTTAGAGAACTGCCCAAAGTCCCATAGCCAGCTTGTGAAAGAGGTGACCTTGAACCCAGGTTTTCTGGGTTCCAGGCAAGTTCTATCCCCCTGAGCCATAGTCTCTCTTTCAAGAAGTTTCCATATTATATGGAGACTTTGTCTTCATGATCATTTCTTTTTGCATATATGATGTTGGGGAAGAGAGAGACCAACAGTCCTTAATAGAGCATCAGTGGAGTCAGAAAGACCAACTTCAACTTCAGACACTTATTGTCTATGTGACCCCGAGCAAGTCACTTAACTTTGTTTGCCTCAGTTTCCTTATCTGTAAAATGAGTTAGAGAAGGAAATGCCAGACCACTCCAGTATCTTTACCAAAAAATTAAGAGTGGTTGAGAAAGGTTTCCTATAGAAGTTGGAATTTTAAGCAATGACAAATGACTGGCAAGTCTCTGAGCCTCCATTTACTTATCTGTAAAATGATCTGGAGAAGGAAATGGCAAGCTATTCCAATATCTTTTCCAAGAAAACCCCAAATGGGAAGGCACTAGACTTAAGAGGGTTACAGAAAGGCTTCCTATAGAAGATGGAATTTCTGGCAATGACAAAAGATGAACAAAATCTCTGAGCCTCAGTTTACTTATCTGTAAAGTGATCTGAAGAAGGAAATAGCAAGCTATTCCAGTATCTTTTCCAAGAAAACCCCAAATGGGAAGGCACTAGACATAAGAGGGACAGGGAAAGACTTCCTATAGAACATGGAATTTCTGGCAATGACAAATGATGGACAAGTCTTTGAGCCTCGGTTTCCTCATTTCTAAAATGAGAATGGAAATATTGATGGTCTCTGCTGCCCAGGAAACCCTATGAGGTTCAAATGAGAGAAACTCAAGACCATGCTTTGCAAACATTCAACTGTGTAAATGTCAGCTATTTTTAATGAATCCTTCTACGCGCGAACAAACGTTAATGGGCCACTCATAGAAAAACGTTTCATTTCTCTCCTTCTGGTCACTGCCTGGAACCTTTCACTGTCCTTGGTCTATGTCTGAGGCTGCTCCTGCTGCTTTAGGGGGAGGAGTAGGAAGGGCCCCTCTGGAGGAGCCTGCCTGCATCAGGCCACTGTCCCTTTGTATTTCCTCTTATCTCCTAACTCCATGATCTCACTCAGGCAGGTGGCACGACTTTGCCAATAGCAGATTATCTAACCAGGGAAGAGAGTTAAAAGGACCATTGATCACCAGCTGGGGCCCAGAGATCCTGGGCCTTTAAACATTTCATTTCAAACCCCCTCCAGTGGCATTCTCTGCTCTGACTACACCAAGTATCGCAGATCTAAAAGCGGGGGGAAAAACCCCAACTTCTGCTTTCTGGCCTTCTCTCCCTTAGTGTGTGAGTCATAGTTGTTGCTGGATTTGCTTTCATGGATGGGTTTCCAATATTCCCCACTGCCCTCTCTTGTTGGTTTCCTGATGGGGTAGAAAGAAGCTGAATAAGGGCAGCAGAAGCCTTGGGCTCTTGTCCTAGTTCTGCTATTAACTCATTGGGTGACTTTGGGGCAGATCATGTAGACTTGAAAGAAAGACCAGGGTCTTGGGCAAAGGTCTTGTGCCACCCCCCACTTTGGGCATCTTGCAGGGTGTGCCAGAACCGGTTCAAGAAAGTGGACTGTTAAAATTGCAATGTGAGCCCTAACGCCTCCAAAAAATGGCAAACATTACAAATCAGGGCTTGACTGATTATGTCAGGGCAGATCTAGATGTGAGGAAATGTATGATAAACTGCAGACAAACCTTAAAAGATTTGCCTGTGTTCTTCTTCCTCTAATTCAGTCCCATCGCTCTCCCAGTCCTTCCTTCTGCTGCCTTCCCTTAGCATCCTGCCAGCTAGAATCCTCAGTCCAGAGAGTAAGACTGTTAACCACCTTAACTTTATCCTCAGTCTCTTGTATGATTGTGGAGCTTTGGGCAGCTAGAGGTGCCCAAAGACACCTGGGCTGGGAGCTAGGACGCCCTTATTCCAAATGTGGACTCAGCTAAATTTGTGGTCCTAGGCAAATCACTTAATCTCTGTCTGCTTCTGTTTCTTCATCTGAAAGGTGGGCATAATAATTGTACCCACCTCCCAGAGTTGTTATAGTTATCAAAGGAAATAATAATTGTGAAATTCTTAGCACAATGCCTGGCACATAGTAGGTGCTATAAAAATGTTATCTATTATTATTATTTGTAAAATGGGGATTCATATTAGCACATGCATCCCAATTATAGGGATCAAAGGAGATAATTATAAAATGTTTAGCACAATGCTTTGCACATAGTAGGTACTATAAAATGTTAGATATTTATTACCTATAAAACACAAGTAATAAAAACACCTACCTCCCAGAGTTGTTATAGTCATCAAAGGAAACAATAATTGATAAAATTCTTAGCTCAAGCCTGGCACATAGTAGGTACTATAAAATGTTATCTATTATTATTATCTATAAAAGGAGATTGATATTAGCACCTACTTCCAAATTGTAAGGATCAAAGGATGCAGCAATTGTAAAGTGTTTGCCACAGTGCCTGACACATCGTCGGCATTATACAAATGTTAACTGTTATTAATATTATTATTATATATAATATAATTGTAAAGTGCCTAGCACAGTACCTGGCCCATAGTGGGTTCTATGTAAGTGTTAGCAATCATTATCATTATCTTCCTTAAAACAGGGATAATAATTGCACCTGCTTCCAAATTGCAAGGATCAAAGAAGACAGTAACTGTAAAGTGTTTAGCACAGTGCCTGGCACATAGTAGGCATTATCGAAATGTTAACTATTATTAATGTAATTATTATCATCTGTAAAATGGAAATAATAATTCCACCTGCTTCCCAGTTATATGGATCAAAGGGGATAGTAATTAGAAAGGACTTGGCATAGTTCCTGGCACATAGTAGGTGCTATAAACATGTTGGTTATTAGTATTATTTTATGCACTCTCTAGGAGAAAGTGGAGCCTTGATTATTCACTCTGCTGCTTCTGCTGCTGCTGCTTGCTCCTCTCTTGTCCCCCTCACCCACCCACCTGTCACACTGGGTCAATAGGAAGAGGATGTCTACTCCTTGCCCATTAGTGCTAATTCCACTCTATCCCTCAGCCACTATCACTCACAATTCCCTCCTCCCTTGAGGTTCTTTCTCTTTATATCTGTTGTCTAGTCCAGAAAAGGACATTAACAAAATGGAACGTGACTAGAATGGTGAAGGATATGTACAGATCTATAGGTAGTAAGAACTAGAAATGGTTAGCCTAGGGAAGAGATGATGGGAGTGTAACAAGGGATTGGCCAATGAGCCCAGTCCTTGGGAGTATCCTCAGAGGATCACTCTAGGCATGCTCATAAGGACTAAGCTCATTGGCCAGTCCCTATGAAAGGCTTATTGTCCTCAGATCTTCTAAGAAAATGAACTTGTTCTGCTGGACCCCAGAGGACAAAACTAGGCTAAATCTGAAATCTGCCAAGAAGTAGATTTAGGCTGAATTGTAGCTATCTGCTTCCTAACAATTGGGCTTATCCCAAAGTCGCTTGGGAGGGAGTGGATTCCCCTTCCCCAGAGGTCTTCCAGCAAAGATGGGACGTCCCTTTGCTGGAGATCTTGTAGAGGACATACTGTGCAGGTATCTACTGTACAGGTCCAGGTCCAAGGACAAGCTGGATGAGCCATGCCCCTTCCACTTGAGGAGTTCTCGGATTCTGATAGGCTGATGATTCACAGTCCCCATGCCTTAGCAAATTAGACTAATATCCTGGTCTATCACTTAGGATGTTAAGTGCCTTAATTAACACATTTGGGATTCTTAGATGAATCATAGCCCACTGGCAGCGAGCATAGCAACAGAGGCAAGCTTATTCCAGTCAATACTGTGGGTATATACCAGCTCAACCCATGGCCCCCTTTTTCTGCCACTGGGCGATTTCTTTCCCCCATAGAAGATATTGACTAGAGGGAGACACGGTTCCCAAACGCTGATCAGGTTCTGAGTTTATCCAGAGATTTTACTTCCGTACAACAACTTCCAAGACCAGCGGAGCCAGTTTCGGGCCAGTTTCCTTTGTCCTTCTGTAGGGCAGATGGTTTTGGAGCACTTGGAGAAGGACCTGCCATTATTCTCTATGATATTTTAAAGGCAGACAGTCACCAGCCAGCCAGAGTGTTCTGTTCAAATGTGGGCTGGTCTCTGATTTTGTTCCCTAGGCATCAGGACTGGATCTGCCGTACAGCATTCCTGGATGATGATACTCCCTCTACTAATTCAGGTAGCTACCTTCTCTGCAACATAAAGTCAGAGAGAACTTCTCAGAGTGCTAAGAGTTTGGGACTTGACCAAGGTCACACAGACAGTATGCATCCCAGAGGAGGGACCTGAACTCGGGTTTTCCTGACTCTTGGGACATTTCTCTACCATTTCTCTGTTGTGTACATATCTTATAATAATAATAATATTATATAATATATTATAATTATAATAATACTCTCTAGGGGGAAGCTGGGTGACTCAGTGGATAGAAAATCAGTCCTGGAGATAGGAGGTTCTGGATTCAATCTGGCCTCAGACACTTCCTACCTATGTGACCCTGGGCAAGTCACTTAACCCCCATTTCCTAGCCCTTACCTCTCTTCTTCCTTAGAGCCAACACACAGTATTGACTCTAAGATGAAAAGTAAGGGTTTAAAAATAAAAATAATAATACTCACCAGACCTTATAGAGAACTTTATAAATATTATCTCATTTTACACTCACAACAACCTGGAAGGTAAGTACTACTAGTATGCCAATTTCACAGATAGGGAGACGGAGGCAGCCAAAGATGAAATGACTGGGGTCACAGTACTGCTACATTCTGAGCTGGATTTGAATTCAGGTCTCTTTCTTTCCTTTTTAAAAATATTTTCTTAGAAATCCCTACCTTCCATCTTAGAATCAGTACTGTATAGTGTTTCCATGGCAGAAGAGCAGTAAGGGTTAGGCAATAAGGGTTAAGTGACTTCCCCAGGCTCACACAGCTAGGAAATATCTGAGGCCAGAACTGAACTCAGGACCTCCTGTCTCTAGGCTTGACTTTCAATCCACTGAGCCACCCAGCTGCCTCCAATATCCTTCTTGTGTATCTTGAAATCATATTGTGTATTGGTTCCAAGGCAGAAGAGCAATAAGGGCTAGGCAATGGGGATTAAGTGACTTGCCCAGGGTCACACAGCTGGGAAGTGTCTGAGGACATATTTGAACCCAGGACCTCCTATCTCTACATCTGGCTCTCAATTCACTGAGTCACCTCGCTGCCCCCCCCCATACCCTTTCCACTGTACCACTGAACCCATAAGGATAAACAGACATAAAACAAATAACTATTTGCTTTTTGGTCTTGATTCAATTTGGTCACTTGAAAAATCAAAGGGACTTGGGTCCCTTCTACCACTAGAGTTCAACAATTCTATACTATGAGGTCTATGAGAGTTCATTGAGCCAGCTAGGTTGCTCAGTGGTCAGAGTTCTGGAACTGGAGTCAGGAAAACTCATTTTCATGAGTTCAACTTTAGCCTAAGACATTTACTAGCTCTGTGACCCGAGGGAAGTCACTTAAACCCTCTTGGCCTCAGTTTCCTCATCTGTCAAATGAGCCAGAGAAGGAAATGGCAGGCCATTCCAGTATCTCTGCCAAGAAAACCTCAAATGAGGTCATGAAGAGATAGACACGACTGAAAACGAGTGAACAACAAATGAGAGTTAATTAACAAAATTATGTATTGCAACCATTTAAAAATACCTTATAACTTTCATTCTGTAACCAAAGGGATAGAATCTATTCTCAGCTTGGCTGAGTCTCTCTGTAACATTTCCATCTGCTCAGCCATCAGGCACAGGGCCCAAGAAGCTTGAAAGAGGAAGATTCCACAGCCCCCCGGCACCAGGGTCTCATTAGAAACAAGTCTGCTCCAATCAATTAGGGGCCAGTCACCCGTGTGGTCCGACTTCAATTCGACAAAACCCCCAAATGTTGCTGTCCTCCAGTGGCTTACACAGAAAAACACAAAAGATTATGCAAAGTTTATTAGATTTGGTTGTGCAAAAACTTTGGAATTTTATGTCAAAATCATCCATTTTTATCTTCTACAATCTTCTGTATCCCTTGTTTGATTTCTCTCCGCAGTTCTGATGTGCACTTTTTTCTAGCTTTCTCTATTTTGCTTATGATATGATGGATCATATCTAGGTCACAGACCCATCCGGTGCTCATCTTAGTGTTAGGTGTGAGATGTTGGTCTAACTCTGATTTCTTCCATTTTGCTGTCCAATTTTCCCAGCTGTTTTTACCAAATAGCAAGTCTTTATCACACTAGCTAAGGTCTTCTTACCAGCTACATTTACTTCTATCCATTGTGTGTCTAATCTGGTTCTCTTACTGATTTCTGTTTCTTAACCCATACCAACTTGTTCCAATAATAGCTGCTTTACAACAGAGTTGGAGGTCTGGCACAGCGAGGCTCCCGTGCTTACTATTTCTTTTCATTATTTCTCTTGAGATTCTTGACTTTGTTTTCCTCCAGATGAATTTCAGAATTATGTTTCCTAGTTTTGTAAATTAATCTTTGAGTAGTTTGATTGATACAGTATTGAGTGAGTAAATTCATGAATACAACCTTGTTATTTTGTATTACATTGGTTCACCCTACCAATGAGCAGTTGGCCTTTTCTCAATTATATACCGAGTCATTTCAAGAAGGCCAATGTGTCCGAACAGCTGGAGGGATCAGGAAGACTTCATGTTGGAGGTAGCAAGTGAGCTGTGCTTGGAAGCAATCCCCAAATTCTGAGAGGTGGATTTGGGGCTGCAGTTTTGTAGTCTGGGGCTCAGCTGTGAGCCACCATGGAATGACGATGGTTTGAAAGGAGTGGGGCATGGAGCCAAAAAATCATGTTCTTATACAGCCTCGAAGAAAACTACTCCTTTATTGAATATTTTGCCAGGAGGCTGACATTTGTCAGTGATTAAGGAAACTACTAGGATTGAGGGAAAACTCCAGGGGGAAAAGGAGCAAGATTAGGGAGGAGGGATAGAAATAATTGTAAATTGAATGCCAGGCTGGATTGAGAACTAGGATTTTTAAAGAACATCAAAATCCCAGAGGGTTGAGGGGTAATGATGGATGGATGGAAGGAAGGAAGGAAGGAAGGAAGGAAGGAAGGGAGGGAGGAAGGAAGGAAGGAAGGAAGGAAGGAAGGAAGGAAGGAAGGAAGGAAGGAAGGAAGGAAGGAAGGAAGGAAGGAAGGAAGGAAGGAAGGAAGGAAGGAAGGAAGGAAGAAAGGAAGGAAGGAAGGAAGGAAGGAAGGAAGGAAGGAAGGAAGGAAGGAAGGAAGGAAGGAAGGAAGGAAGGAAGGAAGGAAGGAAGGAAGGAAGGTAGGAGAAAGCATTTATTAAGTGCTAATTGTATTCCAAGCACTATGTAACAAGGATATAAAAACAAATAAGAAAAGACCACTTCCCTCAAGGAGTTTATATTCTAAAAGAGGAGAGAATACATAAAAGGGTGTGGTACCTAGGAAAAAGGCATTTAATTTGGAAATTACTAGAGAACCAAAGGGTAATCCAAAAACATTCCTTTTCCTGAAACAGACAAGACAAGGGCAATAACATAATATATTTTAGAACCAAAACTATATATTGGTTCTAAGGCAGAAGAGCAGTAAGAGTTAGGCAATAGAAGTTAATTGACTTCCCCAGGGTTAAACAGCTAGTATATGTCTGAGGCTAGACTTGAACCCAGGATTTATTGTCTCCTGTCTGGCTTTCTATCCACTGAACCACCTAGCTTCCCCCAGAACACAATTTTTAAGCCAAGGAAATCTGCATAGGACAAAGGAGTATCAACAAAATGACTTCTTGTTTGATTGGAATCCATGTTTCAGGGGTTTGAGGCATCCCTAGAAATGTCCAATTTGGAAGCTCACTTTCTCTGGCTATTCCCCATGCCTTGAATGCCCTCCCTCCTCATTTATGTCTCCTGGCTTCTCTGATTTCCTTTAAGTATCAGCTAGCTCAGTAGATTGAGAGCCAGGCATATAGATGGGAGGTTCTAGGTTCAAATCTGACCTCAGACACTTCCCAGCTATGTGACCCTGGGCAAGTCACTTAACCCCCATTGCCTATCCCTTACCACTCTTCTGCCTTGGAACCAATACCCAGTATTGATTCCAAGATGGAAGGTAAGAGTTTTAAATTTTTTTCATCTTCTAAGGGAAGTCTTTCCCAACCCCTCTTAATTCCAATGCCTTCCCTCTATTAATCATTTCATATTTATCCTACATATGGCTTATCTATCTGTTGTCTCCCCCATTCGCCTATAAGCTCCTCGAGGGGAAAGGCTGACTCTTTCCTCTTTTCATATGTCCAAAATTTAGCATAGTGCCTGGCACATAGTAGGTTCTTAATAAACATTCAGTGACTGCCTAAAAATGTTTACTCCTGATTCAACCATGCAATTAAACTATTGACATACACTAGATTCCTCTATTATGAAACTGAGGCAAAATTTATTTTTTTCTGTCTAGATTTCCTTGTTGGCTCAATATTTTGCAATACTATGAGCAAATAAGTGGTTAAATAATTTGCCCAAGGTTGTTCTTGTTGAGTCATTTTAGTTGAGTCTCACTCTGTGACCTTTCTTGGGGTTTTCTTGGCAAAGACACTGGAGTGGTTTGCCATTTCCTTCTCCAGCTCATTTTACAGATAAGGAAACGGAGGCAAACAAGGTTAAGTGACTTGCCCAGAGTCACACAGTTAGTATGTGTGCAAGGCTGGTTTTAAACTCAGGAATGTGTGTTTTTCTTACTCCAGGACCAGTGCTCTAACTACTTCCTACCTAGCTGCCCAAAGTTACAAAGCTTGAAAATATCAGACACTAATAGGGAACCCAGTTGTCTATCTAGAGCTTTCTTCTACATGGTCTTCCTAAAAGTGCCTCAAGAAGTAGTATAGGTAGTCTACACCTCTGTAAGAGATTGATTAGCACTAGGTCCAGAATCAGGAAAACTTCTTTTCAAATCCTGCCTTAGACACTTACTAATTCAGTGACCCTGGGCGAGTCACCTAACCTTTATCTGCCTTGGTTTCCTCATCTGTAAAATATAAATTATAATGCCATCCACCTTCTAGCATTGTTTTGAGGATAAAGTAAGATGATAGATAGATAGATAGATAGATAGATAGATAGATAGATAGATAGATAGATGGATAGATGGATAGATGGATAGATGGATAGATAGATAGATAGATAGATAGATAGATGGATGGATGGATAGATGGATAGATGGATAGATGGATAGATAGATAGATAGATGGATGGATAGATGGATAGATGGATAGATAGATAGATAATGTGTTTTACAAACCATAAAGTGCCAAACAAATTCTAGCTATTATTATTATTGAATCCATCATACTGAAATAAGAGTGACTAGGCTGAAAGTACCCTGTAGTCAAAAAAGAAGGTAGAAAGGGTTTGGGGAAGTCCAACTTTCCTGCCTTGGACTCCCCCCTTGATTTTCTTATAAGTTTTCAGCGGTGTGACCTGAGATGATTCTAACCTACTCTGGGATTGTTGGGGGAAAAGATCACACAAAGAAAAATGGGCAAAAATGCCGATTGTCCCATCTCTATGAGACACAAGCCCTATGACGTGGATGTTTACTAACGGACTTTTCAGAAAACTATTCAGAAGATTCCCCTTTACTTCCCCATTGTGCCCCAACTGGTCCTCAGACCTCAGCAACTTTTTTAAAAAAGGGAAGGAAAGAGAAAAATTAGAAAGAAGGGGAAAAAAGGGAAATGGAAAGTCAGATGAAAATCATGGCTCATCAGTTTTCATGATATGTGTTTCTGTATATGTCATCCCTGGATGAAACTATAAACTCTTGAGGATGGAGGGCAATGCATATTTGTTTTTGTATCTGCTGTAATGCATCAAACATGGCACTCACTTAATAAATATTTGTTCAACCAATGAATGAATGAAAGTCTATACACTAGATATCTGCTTGTATTTTGGCAAAATCATTTAAAGATGAGTGATTTCTTTAATGTAGATGCTTCCTCCACTGAAGAAGATTGCAGCCCCTCAACGATTTAGGAGATAGATGGTCTTCCAAGGTTGCTGTGATGAGCTAATTCATCACTTTGAAACCAAACTGGTATTGAGCCTCTTCAAACTGAGAGACAAAGACAGGAGCAGAGACAGAGAAATGGAGAGAGAAGGAAGGAGAAATGAAAATTAGTTTATTAAATGCCTAATATGTACCATGTACTGTGCTAAGCACTTTACAAAATGATCTCATTTGATCCTCACAACAACCTTGAGAGAGAAGGTAGGTACTGTTATAATCTCCATTAACAGTTGAGGAAACTGAGGCAGACAGAGGTTAAATGATTTGCTTAGAATTGAACAGTTAGTAATTATCTAAAAGCAGAGTTGAATCCAGGTCTTCCTAACTTCAGGTCCAGTGTAGAGACAGAGAGAGAGAATGACAGACAGAGAATGACAGGCAGAGAGACAGAGAGAGATAGGAATAAATGTGATAGACAGATAGATGATAGATAGATAGATAGATAGATAGATAGATAGATAGATAGATAGATAGATAGATAGATGGAGAGATGGATGGAAAGATGGATGGAGAGACGGATGGATTTTGTTCATTCATTTCAGCCACATCTGATTCTTCATGACTCTATTTGCAGTTTTCTTGGCAAAAATACTAGGGTGACTTTCCATTTCCTTCTCGAGCTCTTTTGACAAATGAAGAAACTGAGGCAAACAGAGTTAAGTTACTTACCCAGGGTGACACAGCTAGTAAGTGTCTGATGCTGAATTTGAATTCAGGTCTTCCTGACTCCAGGACTAGGACTCTTATCCACTGTACCACCTAGCTGTCCCAAGTAGATGATAAACAGATATATAGATAGATGACAGTAGATGAAAGAAAGGTTATATGTTTATAGACAGATGATTGATTGATATAAATAGAAAAAAGTATAGCTAAAAGTAGAAATATTGAGATATCAGTCTCAAAAAGGATCAGCCTGACAAGACATATGGGGAAAAAAATTTTAAAATGCCTGTTGTCTAGACTATGACATAGAATTAGATGTCCAGCACCTAGATCCAAAATAGCCATTGTAGAAGAACAATGACCCAGAATTGACTAGGAAGAAGAAGCAGACTTTGGCTTATATTTGGAAAATTCCACAGTTCTTTTCATGATCTCCAGCTATTTCCAGACACAAACCGCTAGCTTTTAAACACAAATATTCTGTGGTTCTCATATAAGATTTTGAAACTTAGAAACCCCCTAGGCTCTTAAGAATCGATGGTAAGGAAAGTAATAAATGTTGAAGGGGATGTGACAAAATTGGGACATTAATGCATTGTTGGTGGAGTTGTAAACTGATCCAACTATTCTATAGGGCAATTTGGAACTATGTCAAAAAGCCATAAAATCGAGCATACCCTTTGATCCTGTAATATCACTACTGAGCCTATATTCTAAAGAGATCATAAAAAAGGGGAAAGGACCTATTTGTAGCCCTTTTTATAGGAGCTCTTTTTGTGGTGGCAAAGAATTTAAAATTAAGAGGATATCCATCAATTGGGGAATAGCTGAAAAAATTGTGGCATGTGTTAGTGATGGAATGCTATCATGCTATAAGAAATGATGAGCTATAAGAAATGCTATCATGCTATAAGAAATGATTTCAGAAAAAGTTGGAAAGATCTGTATGAACTGATGCAGTACAAAATAAGCAGACCTGGGAGAATATTGTACACAGCAATAGCAATATCATACAATCATCAGCTGTGAAAACTTGGTTACTCTCAGCAATGCAATGATCTAGGACAATTCTGAAGGTCCTATGCCAAGGAATGCTATCCACCTCCAGAGAAAGAACAGTTGGAATTGGATGGATATGGATCAAAGCATAATCTTTCACATCATTGTATTTACTGTTTTACTTGGGGGTTTTGGTTTTATTTGAATGTGCTCTTCTAACAATGACCAATATAGAGGTGTGTTTTGTATAATAATACAAATTAATATTTATTTACAAAATAAAAATACAGCCCAAATCAAACTGCTTACTATCTCCAAGTAGGGGGGAGAGAAGGGAAGGAAGGAGATGGTTTGGATCTTTTCCAAATTTTAATTAAAATTCCAAATTATAATTTGGAAAAACATATCAAAATTTATTATTACATGTAACTGGGAAAATAAAATATCTCTGAATCAAAATTTTTTCTAATTTTACAATAAAAAAAGAATCAATGGTGTTGGTGACCCAAATGACAATGGAGACCTCCATGATGAGCATGCATCGTAGATCTAGGTATGTCCTAGAAATAGTATGAAAGCTAACATTCAGGGAATGAATGATCAGAAATGGGGAGAATCAGCTGTAGAGTAAGAGTGGATGGATAACTCAAGTATTCCACCGGTGTTTACCAAATGAAAAATCTAGAGGAGGACCTCTAGGATATTGGGTGGACTTCCTGTTGAGCACTTATAGAAGACAATCAAAGAGAAGATAGAAGATCATAGAAATGTGTAAATGAAGAGAACCTGAGAGGCCAATTTGTCCAACCCCTTAATTTTAGTAGTAGTAGTAGTAGTAGTAGTAGTAGTAGTAGTCTCTCAGTAACTGAGGATGACAATTGTCTTTGTGCGTTTTTGTGCACAAAGACACTTGTGCATGAAGATTTAAGTGGAAAAGTCGATGCACAGAGACAGTCCCACACTCTGGGTGTAATTTTGCAGATGAGGAAATGAGGTCTCCAGAGGTTAAGTGAATTGCCCAAGATCATATATAATTAGCAAGCATCAGAAGCAGAATATGAGCTTGAATCATCTGATTTCATGGCCAATACTCTTTGAGCAGATCAAACTACCTCCCATGGCCATGGCCAACAATCATATAGGATGAGAAGACAGAGATGGTTCACAATCTGCACCAATGGAGACAGAATCCTCATAGTGAGAACATGGAACCACTGAACTGTAAACACACACACACACACACACACACACACACACACACACATTTCCACCATTTCAGATATGGCTGTCATCATTTAATCAAGTTGGCTCATGCACTTTTTTTTATCAACTTGCTTTTTTTCCATGAATGAATGAATGAAAATAACATTTATTATGGATGTGCCTAGTCCCCTGCACTCTGCTAAATGAGGTGGATAGAAACAAAAAAAGAACAAAACAGTTCTACTTCAAGGGACTCACATCCTAATGGGGGATGACAACACATTTGCCTGAATGGAGACCAGAGATGGGTGTTTAAGTCAGAGAAGTCACAGGGATAGCAAAGGAATAAAGGAATTAATCAACATGTCCTTTCTGGCAATGCTGGTGTTGCTCTGATTATTGTTATCAGAGCTAGATGGGGAAAAGGAGGTTAGTGGTAGTCTCTCGGTGACGGAGAATGACTATTGTCTTTGTGCAGTTTCATCTACGGTGTCCCCTCATGTGGCTTTGGCGTCCAAAGGCTGAGGCGCACAGTTGGTGGCACATGGGGCCTGGGACGCGCATTGTTACGGGAGGTGCAGTTGTGGCCTGGTGTCGGCGTTCACGTGCAGCGGCAAGACGTTGACGTCGCTCATCTTCAAAGGTGGTGGCGGCATGGTGAATGTGGGCTCGCCAGCTGCTTCTGACAGAGGCAGCGAGTTCTAGTGGCTTTGGTGCAATGCCAGCCCACTTCAAGTTGGACTTTAGCTGATCCTTGAATCTTTTCTTTGGTCGGCCTTGTTTCCTGAGTCCAGCTGACAGTTCCCCATAGAATACCTGTCTTGGTATTCGCGGTGGGTCCATGCGGATGACGTGTCCAGACCATCGTAGCTGGGTTTGGAGGACCAGGACTTCGATGCTGCTGGAGTTGGTTCTGTTGAGGACTTCCTGGTGGGTGATTTGGTCCTGCCATCGGATCCTCATGATTGACCGGAGAGAGCGTTGGTGGAATTGCTCCAGCTGCTTCATGTGCTTCTGGTACAGTGTCCATGTCTCACAACCGTACAGGAGCGAGCTGAGGACCACTGTGTTGTACACTTTGAGCTTCATCACAGTGCTTACACCGCTGTGTTGGAGGACTTTGGAGCGCAGCCGCCCAGGTGCCTGGCTGGCCTTTTGGATCCTGGCATTAATCCCGTGGTCTAGGGACCCGTCATTGGCAATGGTGCTGCCCAGGTACTTGAAAGTGTTGACGTTAGAAAACTGCGTGCCGTCGATTGTAATGCATGGCTGGTTCGTTGGCCTCCCTGGTGCAGGTTGAAACAGCACCTCTGTTTTGCTGAGGCTGATAGTCAGTCCAAACAGTTTTGTTGCGGTGGAGAACCTGTCCACAATGGTTTGGAGATGATTTTCTTGGTGGGCCATGAGAGCACAGTCATCTGCAAAGAGAGCTTCCAGGATGAGTCTCTCTGTTGTCTTTGTTTTTGCAGTCAGGCGGAGAAGGTCAAATAGTGAGCCATCCAGCCGGTATTTGACGTAGACGCCCAGGTCTAGATCCATCACAGCATGTCATAATACTTGGGTGAAAAATAGGTTGAATAGTACCGGAGCGAGGACACAGCCTTGTTTCATGCCATTGGAGATGTTGAAGCCATCGGAAGTCTCTCCACCAGATAGGACTTCCCCTGTCATGTCGACATGAAAGAGCTGGATCAGTTTGACAAATTTTGCTGGGCAACCGAGCTTGCTGAGGATCACCCACAATGCGTCCCTGTTCACTGTGTCGAACGCCTTTGTCAGGTCTATGTAGACAATGTAGAGACTCAGGTTCTGCTCAAGGCATTTTTCCTGCATTTGCCTCACCATGAAGACCATGTTGATGGTGCTGCGATCTGGTCGAAAGCCACATTGTGATTCAGGCAGATTCTTCTCTGAAACAGATTACAGGAATCTGTTGAGTATAACACAGCGAGGATCTTTCCGGCAGTGGAGAGTAGTGAGATGCCTCTGTAGTTGTCACAGGCTGCTCGTGAGCCTTTGTTCTTGTATAGGGCTATGATGGAAGCATCTCTGAGTTCTGGGGGCATGTCTTCCTCTTCCCATATGCTGGTCAGCACTATGTGTAATGCCTGGAGTGCCTTTCCATTTAAGGCCTTGTACACCTCAGTTGGGATCCTGTCTTTACCGGGTGCCTTGCCTGCACTCATTTGTTTAATGGCTTTTTGGACTTCCTCTATTGAAGGAGGGATGTCAAGTTGTTTAATGGTGCGGTTTTGAGGGATCTGGTCAAGGGTGCTTTGGTCGACTGAAGAGGGTCAGTTGAGAAGCTGACTGAAGTGTTCTTTACACCTGTTGCTGATGCCTTTTTTATCTTTTATGAGAGTGTCACCATCAGAGGATAGCAAGAGAGTGGTGGTGGGTTTTAATGGCCCATAGACAGTCTTGAGGGCACTGAAAAATTGTTTGTAGCTTTTCGTATCAGCAAAACGCTGGGTTTCTTCTGCCTTTTTTTCCCACCTTCAGTCTTGCATCTTCCTGATCTCATACTGCGCCGTGGCTTGGAGAGACTTGAATCTGTCCTTTTTAGGAGCAGAGTTTGTGTTATTTTGCCACTCCATAAAGGCTTTGTTCTTTTTGCTCAATAGGTCTTCAATAGCAGTGTTGTTCTCGTCAAACCAGTCCTGGTGGTTGCGTTGTTTGGGGCCTAGGACTGCCTTTGATGTTTCCTTCACAGTGTCTCTGAACTAGTTCCATTTCTTGGTTGAGCTTCCAGTGAGTGGTCCCTTGGCAGACAGCTTGTCGTCCAGGCAGGACTGGAATGTTTGCAAATAAGATGGATCTCTAAGACGACTCATGTTGTAAAATGCGTGAACTGTCTGGGTGCGTTTTGGATGGCGAGGCGCAATGCACATTTGAATTGTCGCTCTAACCAATTGGTGGTCTGTCCAGCATTCAGCTCCTCTCATGGCTCTGGTGATCTTTACATCCTGGATGTCTCGCCGGCATACAATGATGTAGTCAATGAGATGCCACTGTTTTGATCGTGGGTGCATCCACGTTGTTTTATATTTGTTTGCCATGGGAGAAGCTAAATATAGAGCCTCATTTTACTCACAACTGGTCATCATCATGGATTGACAGCCTCGTAGTGTTAATTTGGGTCATACAAGTGTATTTCTTAGAAGGATGAGCCTAAATGATAGTCATGGACACAACTCAGGAAAAGTATGTCTTATAGAATGTTGATTATCTCTAGAAGGACCCACTGATGATTTTGTTCTGGAGAAGTTATTGGCCATTCTCTCATCCATTTCATTGTGGCAGACATGAAGGGCCTGTGCTGTGGAGGGCATAGAGCTAGGCATTCAAGGATATGCAAAGATAGTACAACCACTCCTGCAGCAGGGCCTTGGTTGGGGGAGAAACACTAGATTTGGAATCACTGGAGCTGGATTCAAGTCCTGGCTTTCATTTTTTTTTCTTAAACTTTACCTTCCAGATTAGAATCAATACTAAGTATCAGTTCCAAGGCGGAAGAATGGTAAAGGCTAAGCAATCAGGTTTAGTGGCTTGCCCAAGGTCATAAAGAGGCCAAATTTGAACCCAAGACCTTCCATCTCCAGACCTGAACCTCTGTCTACCAAGCCATTTGGCTGCCCCAAAATCCTGGCTTTGACACAAATTTGCAAGAGACACTTACTACATTAGACAACAATTCACTTCAGTTCATTGGGTCTCAGTTTTCTCAGCTATAAGAAATGGATTTGGACTGTTTTCTTTGTAGCTTTAAGTCCAATGTCCTCACTGGCTATGACATTCTTCCTGAAATCCACAGATTTCTCAGTCCTTGAAGAACTTAGCGTCTTACAAGAAAATATAAAACAGGGACACAATGCAAAGTAAAATGGACTAGACCGAGAGACAACATAAAGAAGATTGGACTTGAAGTATGAAGACTTGGGTTTGAACCCCACATCTTCCACTCAATACCTGTGTGACCTTGGATAAGTCACTCAAGTCTCTCTCTCTGTCCACATTTACATAACTTTAAAATGAGTTGATTGGACTAGATAGATTTCTAACACTTAATTCTTGTTCCTATGCCTCTATGTTCTCATCTAGAATAAAATTTAATCCACAGAACAGCAGCCCTTTGGGAGCAGGAACTATGTGCTTTTATTTTTGTATCCCTTATACACACAGTTGAGTTCAATGAATGATCATGGAATCAAATCTCTAAAGTCACAGATTAATAGAATAAGGAACTAGAAGGGGCATTAGAGACCACCTCATCCAACCTCGTCATGACTCCAGGTTTTCAGAGTTCTGAGATTCTCTGTGTTATAGGTTGACCCTGTAGGCAGTCAAGACCATGGATCAGGAGGCTAACAATCAACCAGCATCCTTCCCCTTGCTATTTTCTGTGCCCAAGGGACTATCTATGCCATCAGGACTGGCCACTCAATGGCAAAACACTCACCTCTTTACGATCTATGAGCAGTCACTTCTCTGTTTGCCTCATTTTTCTCATTTGTAAAATGGAGGATAATAATAGCATCTAACTAGCAGGATTGTTGTAGCAATCAAGGGTGATAATAATTGTAAAGTACTCAGCATGGTACCTGGCACACAGTAGGCACCATAGAAAGGTTTATTTCCCTCCCCTTTCCCTTCCCAATCCTAGTAATAATAATAATTAAAGGGACTCATAATGAAAAATACTCTCCACAGCCAAAGGAGGAACTGCTGGAGTCTGATTGCAGATCAAAGCACACCATCTTCTACTTTATTTCCTTTTGATTTTTTATTGTATGTGCCATAGGTGTCTTCTGTCATGCCATGAGCAATATAGAAATAGGTAATGCCTGAAAGCACTGGTATAACCTGGAGAGAGAGAAAAAAAATCTGAATCCTAAGATGCCAGAAAACCAGTGCCAAAACTGTCTTTATATGTAACTGAAAAATAAACAAATAAATAAAATGTTTAAATAATCATAATAGCATATTATATATATATATATATATATATATATATATATATAACCTTTATATAGAACCTAATATGTACCAGGCACTGTGCTAGATACTTTGCAATTATTAGCTCATGTGATCTCCACAACATCCCTGGGAGAAAGGTACTATTAGTATCTCCATTTTACAAATGAGGAAATTAAGGCAAACAGGACAGAGTACCTTTCCCAGGGTCACCTAGCTAGTAAATGTCCATGGCAGAATTTGAGCTCAGGTTTTCCTGACTCAAGCCCAGAACTCAACCCACTGTACCACTCAGCTGCCCACTATTGTTTCGACCCCTTGACTCCATGGTCACTAACGGTTTAATTATATTAGAAAAAATATAGTGTTTTTTTAAAGCAATAACCACTCATATGATAGGATGCAATGCGGGACCATTCCCTATGTACACATTCTGGGAATTGCAGGATCACATAAATCCTGAAGATTGGAAATCTCTGCAGCTGCTCAGATGCAGTTGTTCTATCAAGCTCTGATCTTAAATGGTTATGAAATATGGTAATACAGGGGGATATACTGCCTTGGGACAGATGTTCACAGACCACAGCCTCTGGAGAGGGAGGTGACTTCTCAATTTGGGGTCACTCTATCGATAAAGTCCAAAGTGTCTCGAGAACGAATCAAGCTTTGCCAGGTGCATTCTAAGGCAATAAACTGTTCTTTGGAGCAGGAAAAGACCCTCAGCCAAATTGAAGAGTTCTATTCTGGAAAAATGTTGGCATTCTGGGAAGATGGACTATGCCCAAACTCTCACTTAGGTCAACTCTTCCCCGGCACAATTCCGCACACTTTAGGGCAGGATCTTTTTCATTCCATTAGCACTAGAGCCTCTGAGGCTATTCAGGTAGCAATACTAGAAAGCACTCCTGGGTATGCTAGTTATCCCTGAAGGGAAAAGCCCAGCCTATTGCTTCCCAGGGGCTGCTGCCAGGATATCATGGGCAGCCTGCATTCCCCTTCAACACCTCACCAAACCTGTGGCCTGGTCTGACCCATGACCCATTTTCTGGATCAGTGAATCAAGATAGATAACAAAGTTTAGTATTGTTTCCATCTTGGTAGGGAAGATTAAGGCCCCTGTGAAAGAGTGATTTCAAGGCTGCCCTGGAGATTAGGCCTGGCTTATCCATCACTTCCCTCCTCTATTCTCCTGCTCCAAGATAATCCATTTTAACTTTCCTGGGCTCCCTTTGTGGAAAGCCGGGTCATTGGGACTCATGGCCCATTGACCCCTTCTTCCTTTTACAAAGTCTGCAAAAGAATACTCAAAGACACATGGGAGAGCTGAACTTTGGCTTGAAATTCCTTTAGATCAGAGAGTGGAACCAAGCTTTCCAGGGAGATTTCCTGCCCGGTTCCTCCCACCCAACACATCATTCTCCCAAACATTCACTTTTTTGCATTTGAAGGAATGAGGCCAACAAGGGATTGGAAAGACTACACGCTGGGGAATTTTTTTTCCTTCTGTTTTCCTCTGGAAATAAAAAATAACTCTGATTTTCCTTCAAGAGAATAAACTGATTTTCTGGTCTTTTAAATTAACCTAGGCTTCTGAAGGTCCTTTGTTCCCCAGAAAATTCTGATTGGGGGTCACGAAAGCCAAAGATGAATAAATACATTGGTTTTCTTTCTAACATTATAGAGAAAATATTCTCTCTGAGAGGCCTGAAAAGGCTATGGTTTTAAGAATCCAAAGAGGTGAGTTCAAATCCCACGTCTGTCATGTACTACTCTGAGCAACGCACTTCCCCTCTCTCTGAGTCTCAGTTTCCTCTTTGGTAAAATGGGAAGGTTGGAAGAGATAGTCCCTTCTAAATCTAAATCTATGATCCTTTGAGGCAGCTACAGGATGAAGAACCAATACTAAGAGCTAGTGTTTATAGAATTCTTTAAGACTTGCCATGCCCTCCACATAGGTCATCTCACTGGATTTTCACAACAGCCCTGTGAGCTAGGTATTCCTATTATTTCCATGTTGCAGATGAAGAAAATAAGGCAGAGAAAGGTTAAGGGATACCCCACCCCCATGTGAGAGAAGAGGGTTGTGCAGCTAAGTGAGGCAGAATTCCAATGGTACAATATTCCCATTATGTCACCCATTGAACAAGGAATGGAGCTGAGTAGACTGACCAGACTGAGGCTTGGGATACAGAGAGATGGGGGGACTATATTTTTAAAAAACATGGCCTTGGGGGGCAACTGGGTGGCTCAATGGATTAAGAACCAGGCCTAGAGACAGGAGGTCCTAGGTTCAAATCTGGCCTCAGACACTTCCCAGTGGTATGACCCTGGACAAGTCATTTAGCCCCCATTGCCTAGCCCTTACCACTCTTCTGCCTTGGAGCCAATACACAATATTGACTCCAAGATGGAAGGTAAGGGTTTTTTTTTTTTTAAGAAAGAAATATGGCCTTGCCTTCCAAGGCAACTAAATGGCACAGTTGATAGAGCTCCAGGTCTGGAGACAGGAAGACTGAATTTCCTAAGTTCAAATCCAGACTCAGACACTTACTGGCTGAGTGACTGACCCTGGATAAGTAACTTAACCCTATTGGTCTCAGTTTCCTCATCTGTGAAATGAGCTAGAGAAGGAAATGACATACCACTCCAGAACTTTCACCAGGAAAACTCCAAATGAGATCCCGAAGAGTCAGATCTAACTGAAACAATTGAAGAACAACCCTTACTCACTTCCTCAAAATAAGAATCTTACCTCTTCAACCAAAAAAATATGTGTTTCACAGAAGGCTATGTGGAGAAATGCTTTTTTAGAAGATATAGAGCTGGAAGGAGATCCAAGAACTCATCTAATTGACCCTCTGAAACTTATATATGGGGAAACTGAGGCCCAGAGAAGTACAATGATATATCTAAGGGCACACAGATAGTAAGGGGGTAGAGACAGGGCTTAATCCCAGATTCTCTCTCTCTAGAGTCAGGGTCCTTTGGATTCCTGCTTGACTGATATTTCTTGATTATTTAAACTATACATGGCTCATCATAGAGCACAGGCTGTACCTCAGAGGGGATAGAGTCCAACATCCTTATTTTAAAAATGAGGAAACTGAGTCCAAGGCAAAGAAAATTACTTTCCCAAGGCTGCACAAGTTGCAAGTTGATAGAGTCAGGATTTGAACTCAGCTCTGCCAGCTTAAATCCAATCCTCTGTTTGCCATCCCACTCTACCTCAAGTTCCATATTCTTTTGGAAAATCATAGAGGTAGAGGTAGATGGGATGTTAGATACCATTGAGTCAAATGGATTCATTTTATAAATGTAGAACTTTAGGCACATAGAGGTTATGGCTTTCCCAGAGTTCTAGAGTAAGTATTTGAGAAGGGAATCGAACTCAAGTCTTTCTGCCCCTAGGTACACTTCATCTTTCTTTCTTCTGAAGAAGTCATCAACTTGGACAAGGAAACCTCTATTTTCTGTTCCTTTATCCTCAGTTCTTCAGATCTACTTTTTAATCTATTTAAAAAGAAATGACTCTTTGGAGAAAAGTTGCTTTAACCATAAGCTGCCATATCTAGAAGGACTGTGGTCCATGCAGAGAATTCATTTCCAGAAAAGGGCCAGAAGTTTTAGGAATGTGAGCTTTTCCACCATTGTCACCCCATCTTCTAGATGTGAGTAAGCCAAGGGCTCCAGATGCAAACTAGCTGAACACCTGAAAGGCTGCGTTAGTGAGAAATGGGCTGTCAGCCCTGAACTCACACAGCACAAAGCACAATGAAGCAGCTGTTGCCTATTGTCTTACCTGTGCCAACAAGCTTTGCCACCAGGCTTGAGGTGAGAGCTGTTTAAATGAGAGGAAAGAGTTAGAAAGTCAACGTGAACAAGAGGATGATGAAACCCCTACCAGGTTGACTGGGAGATGGGGGTGGTGGCTACAGATGCATCTGTCACAGTAACAGCAGCTGCTTCAGGGAAGCAAATAGTTGGCAGTACTTCCATGGATTAATTTGGAATTTAGCTAAGAGATGATAGATAGATAGATTAAAAAGGGATAAGAGGGAGACAGAGAAAGACAAAGAGAAAAGGATGGAAAAGAGGGAAGGGAAGGGAAAGATGAAGTGAGAGAAGGAAAGAGAAATGATAGATGGATGGATAGACAGACCATTTACCATGCACCAGAAACTGTGCTCAACCCTAGAGATACAAATACAGCCAAACAAGGGAGTTCCTGTCCTCAAGAAGCTTACATTTTAATGGAGGAAGATCACATATAAGTGAGGTGGAGTCCTGGTTCCAGGTAAGATCAGGTAAAATGATTTCCATAAGAGCCCTTGATGGTTTTAGATCTGGAGTCAAAGCCCAGCCACACCACTGTTGGGTTTGTACCCCAAAGAGATAATAAGGAAAAAGCCTTGTACAAGAATATTTATAGTAGCACTATTTGTGGTGACAAAAAATTGGAAAATGGGGGGTGTCCATTGAATAGGGAATGACTGACTAAATTATGGTATCTGATGGTTATGGAATACTATTGTGATCAAAGGAATAATGAACTGGAGTAATTTCATGTGAACTGGCACGAACTCCAGGAAGTGATGCAGAGTGAAAGGAGCAGAATCAGGAGAACATTGTACACAGAGACTGATACACTGTGGTACAATCAAATGTAGTGGACATCTCCATTAGCAGCAATGTAATGATCCAGGACAATTCTGAGGGATGTATGAGAAAGAAAGCTATCCACATTCAGAGGAAGAACTGTGGGAGCAGAAATGCAGAAGAAACATGTACGCTCGATCATATGATTATGGTTTTGATTTAAAGATCTCTCTACTGCAAATATGAATAACATGGAAATAGGTTTTGAACATGATACATGTATAACCCAGAGGGGCTGCTTGTCAGCTTTGGGTGGGGAGGGAAAAGGTGGGGGATTTTCTTTCTCCATACTCTTCCCTTACAAGTCAATGAATAGAAAGTTAAAGTTTATGCCCATAATTTCATGTAATATATATATATTGCCATATTGTTCATGTCTTGATAGAAGACACATATCACATATTCAATAGACATCTCTTGAAGGAAATATGGTAAACATGGTGTGCTTTGATCTGCAATCAGACTCCAACAGTTCCTTCTTCAGCTGTATAGAGCATTTTTCATTATGAGTCCTTGTAATCTTGGAGACTTGCTTTGCCATTAATAATGGTTTGGTCCTTCACAGCTGATCATCTTATAATATTTCTGTTGCTATCTACATTGTTCTCTTCATTCTATTCACTACATATCAATTCATATAAATCTGTCTAGGTTTTTCTGAAATCATTCTAGTCATCATTTCTTATGCCACAATAGTGTTCCATTAAAACTATAATCCACAATTTGTGTAGCCATTCCCAAAATTACAGAAGACTCCTCTGTTTCCAATTTTTTGCTACAAAAAAAATATGCTAAAAATGTTTTGGTACAGATAGATCCTTTTCCCTTTTCTCTGATCTTTGTGATCCCATCTTCTTTATTCTCTTTCTTTAGATAGGGTCTTCTCAAGTTGCTCCTTTTTTCCTTCTAATCAAAACCTTCTTTCTGGAAATCCATCCTCACTAAAGAATAAATTATTTATGTGCCTAAAAATATTCTTCCACCTGTACAAATCCTGAGTTAACAAATGAGAAGACCTCATCCTTGCTAGAAGAATCTGTCATAAGTTTGCGTACTTAATTCAACTACCAGTTCATACATTTTTTGGTTTTACTTTACTTTTCAATATTGTATTAGATGAATTTGGGGGGCTCTTTTCTTTTAAATTGCTTTTATATTATTGTCAAAGGAATGAATTTCATATGGTGAAATGTCAGGGATCAGCCTAGAATTAGTAAGATATTTATGGTGTGTGTGTATAAGACGGAGAATCCCTTCCTAGTGTTCCTTAACTCAAACTTCAAAGGCAGCTTCATAGTTTCCCTACATATAAGGATCCTAGACCTAGAATTCAATTTCTACAGCTGTATAATCTAACTTCCTGCTTTCCTAAATTAATAGAATGCCAAGCCTGGAGCCAGGAAGACCAGTTCAAAAGCAGACTCAGACATTTAATAGCCGTGTGACCTGAGACAAGTTACTTAACCCTATTTGCCTCAGTTTCCTTATCTGTCAAATGAGCTGGAAAAGAAAATGCCAACCCACTCTCATATCTTTGTCAAAAAGATCCCAAATGGGGTCATGAAGAGTTAGACACAACTGAAATACCTGAACAACAAGTTAATCTTATATTCCAAGAGTGCTTGATGAAGACAAAGACAATGAACAATTAAAATATACTCAAATTTTAAGTCAGAAATCAAATTTTGTTTTGTATTTTTTGAAATATTTTTTTTTTACTGTTTGAAATCGTTTGGCTGTTGGATGACCATTCTAGAGTCTATAATAGCTTAATGTAAATAGACTCTCTGGAATGGCTCAGTTGGCCCAAATTTTCCATTGTCTCCAAGGAAGGGAGCTTGGAATCCTTTCCCCCACCCCTCTGCTTTTCTAGACTGTTATATATGAAATTCTATATATCAGAGAAAGATTGGCCAGGCAGGTGGGGAGGGATGGTTCCTCATTGACTAAATGGGAAAGTCTATTAAAGTTCAGTTATAAACTAGATTGGGCTGAGTTGGGTGGGGAGGAGGGGTTGAATTTATTTCTGGATGGGTTTTGTGGGGGGGGTCAGATTTTCATATTCTGGTCTTTAGACTTTCTCCTGAGTAATTAAATGCTTTACAAGTCTTGCTATTCTTGTTGGGCAGTTATTTCAGTTATGTCTGACTCTTGGTCACCCCATTTGTGGTTTTCTTGGCAAAGACACTAGTATTTCACCATTTTCTTCTCCAGCTCACTTTACAGATAAGGAAACTGAAGCATAGTTTAAGTGGCTTGCCCAGGGTCACACAACTAGTATTGTCTGGGGTATGATTTGAACTCAGGTCTTCCTGACTCCAGACCTTACACTCTATCTACTTCACTACATAGCTATCCTGCTCCCACTTGGCTGCCCAAACCTTAAAGTGTATATAAATACCATTATTATTATTATTATTATTATTCACTGGAGTCTGCTACCCTACTTCTTTCCATTTCTTCCTCTGCAACTCACAATAAAGAATCATAAGATTTAGAACTGTTAAAAAAATTAAAAATATTCTTGTCCATCTCCTTCACTTTACAAGTGAATGAATGGGAGCTCAGAAAAAAGAAAATCTTTTGCCCCAAATAATAAACAGCAGAGTTCAGATTCCTGAATTTCAAATCCTGCTCTCCTTTCTACGATGCCATATTTAATAACTGGAGGCTTAAAGCAAGGACCCCAACTGACTATGTAACTCATAAAATAATGGTAAGATATAGGGTGCCCATCCAACCAATCAACAAACATTTATTAATTGTTTATTACATGCCAGGAACTCTAGGGATACAAAACCAAAAATAAAATAGCTTCTGCCCTTGAGCTTACATTCTATCTGGGCTGTACACATCTATGTGCATACAAAATACAATGCGTCCCAAATAAATTCTGGAGTAAAAAGAAAAGTCTCCATTCCTCTCTTAGCAGCCTCTCTAGAGATTCTAGTGGATTTCCAGGCACATCAAATGCAGGCTATTTGCCTGATAATGATGATTTGTTACATCTGGGCTAGTTTCTCTTTCAGTAAAACAGAAATCCTAATTTGCTTCCCAAATTCTTATCCTCTCAGAAAATATGTTCATTCAACAAACATTTTAGTGGCAATCAGTTCACCGACAATCATTTATAAAGCATCTGCTATTTGGTTGTACCTATACAAAACACTGAAAATACAGAAGCAAAAATAAAACAGTCCCTGTCCTCAAGAAGCTTGCATTCAAATAGGGGAGAGAATGTCTATGTATAAAAAGATATACAAAATACCTGGGGAAATAATCTTGCTAGGTCCAGAAAGGGCCTTCAAAGATGATTATGACTCACTCCTGTCCTCAAGGATGCACAGCCTTATAGATAAGAAAAAATGTACCCAAATGAAAAGGAAGTAAGTAAAGGGCCCCAATAATAATGGCTGACAGCACTGTAAGGTTCATAGAAAGTCATAAAGTCAGGGAGAGATTAAGGCAGAAAAAGAAAGATGGAGATAGAGGGAGGGGGGGAGAGATGAAGAGAGAGACAGAGAGACAGAGACAGACAGAAAGAGACAGGGACAGAGAGAGAGAAAAAAAACAGAGGGACAGAAAGAGATACAGAGAAAGGGAGAGACAGAAAGAGAAAGATGGAGGTAGGGGAGAGAGAGAGGGAGAGATTAAAAGAGAGACAGAGACAGAAAGAGACAGAGACAGAGAGAGAGAAACAGAGGGACAGAGACAGAGAAAGGAGGAGACAAAAAGAGAAAGATGGAGATGGGGGAGAGAGAGAGAGGGAGAGATGAAGAGAGAGACAGAGACAGAGAGAGAGAAACAGAGGGACAGAGACAGAGCCAGAGAAAGGGGGAGACAGAAAGAGAAAGATGGAGATGGGGGAGAGAGAGAGAGGGAGAGATGAAGAGAGAGACAGAGAGAATGAGACAGAGACAAAGAGAAACAGAGACTGAGACAGACAGACAGAAACAGAGGGACAGATAGGGAGAGACAGAGAAAGGGAGAGACAGAAACAGAAAGAATGAGACAGAGACAAAGAGAAACAGATTGAGAGAGAGATAGCGAGAATGGGGATGGAGATAAGGTAAGGAGAGAGAGGCAGAGACACTGACTGAGACAAAGAGAGACAGAGATAGGGATAGAGATAGAAAAAAAGAAGAAATGGAGACTGAGACAAAGAGAAGGAGAGAGGGGGTAGATATTGGGAGAGAGAAAGACAGAGAGAGATTATACATAGATTCAGATACAAATATAGACATAGGCAAATATACAGATGTCCCAAAATTCTTAGGGCAGTTGTTATCACTTTAAGAGTATAAATTTCAATCAAAGTATCTTACTTCATCCTCATAATAACCCTGTGATTATATATATATATATATATATATATATATAGGTATTAAAGATATTACTCCCATTTTGATGATGAGAAAACTGAGCCTCAGATTCATTAAGTGACTTGCCAGAAAGAATCATTCATTCCTATGAATTCCTATGAAACTATATCCAAAACAAGACCATATCCTTTTTCACTGCCTCGGGCTGCCTGCCCTAAAGAATACAAAGCGCTAAGGAAGCGCAGGTAAGAGATGGCTAGAGAAGAGGAATTCTTTTATTGAGGCTGTTCTTCCTCAGATCCTGGCTTCTTCAGAAAGCCTTCCTTAAATAAGCCATAGGTATTGTCAGCAGCAGCTCAATGACTTAGCCCAGAGTTCAGAGAAAGAGGAAGGATAAGAGGGCAGCACATGTCTGAGTATTGCTCGGGTAGATCCAGGGTAGATCCCAGCTCAATCCAAGAAGATCCAAGGAAGGAGCCACTGTTAGAGAGAGAAGTAAGTTGGGGGTCATGGAGGAACCAGAGAACTAGGGGCCAGAGAGGCATGTTTTCCAGGCTTGAAGCAAGATCAGGTAGCTAGCTACTGCATCTCTGTGGGCCTCAGTTTCCTTCCCTGTAAAATGAGGAATTGAAGGGTTTTTAACAGCTTCTAGGTCCTTTACAGCTCTACCTATATATACTCTATATACCTATATACTCTACCTACTAGCAAATATATAAGTAATAAAAATACATAAATGCAAATCTAAAATCAGGGATATCTAAAGATATTCAATGTGGAGGGATGGTAAAAAGAGGCATAAGCCCCAAACCCTGAACTCTTGAATGGTATGGGCACGCCTGGCTTTCAGGAAAGAAATTAGGGATGCATTGAATTTATTATTAAGTTATAGGTGCAGAACAGATTTCATTCTGATGATATTTTAGGGACAGAGAACTGTGGAGAAAAACCATATAAGGAGGCCTGTGAGACACAGCTAAATGCCCAAGGAGCTTGGTGAGAGCAGAGAATTGGTAGCAGCAAGAGGCAGTTAGTTGAAGGCAGGCTTTTATGTATTGCTGATAAAGCTTGAAATATCTTTTCTCCCCCTTTAATGGTATTGCAAGATACAAAAGTGATTTTGAAAACGTTCGGGTCCCTTGCCTTGAACAAAATCTAATTGTTTCGTGTAAAACAATTTCTCCATCTAGGAGAAAAAGACAAGGAGGCTACCAGGGAGGAGAATAGTGAATGACAGTAGATGAAAAAATAACGCGTCTACTGCATTTTTTCTTTAAACAATCCAGGATTTCTGCAGCATAGAACAACCAAAAGGAGGGGGGAAAGGGCAAAATCAAACAGACGGAACGTCTGGGGGGAAAGTAACCATGTGTATTTGGAGGAAAAACATATCTGTTCTAGGAAATCACATTGGAGGAAGGAAAAGATCTGGTTTGTGAGATAATAATGGACCAACATGCCCACAGTGATGTCAGAAATATGTTTAAGTTCAGGGGGAAAGGATCCTGGGAAGAAAGGAAGGCTATACTAGAGGGATGAATGGGCAGTCAAAGGAGTGGAAGATAAGAACGCTCTTGGACTTGAAATACGGTCCCAGCCCCTTCTTTCTCTGGCCGGCAGACATTTGGGTTGGTTTAGCCACGTTCTGGGCTCATTAACCATTGTTCTCCCCCACCCAGATCATCGGTCCCAGTATGAGGGGCGCAGTGCCGAGAGAGTGACGGATGCCTCGCCGAACAGCTGGCCAAAAGCAATCTCGTTTAATTTCAGCACGCTTTCCTCAAGTAGGATGCTGTCTGATACAGCCCACATCAAAGAGTCCCAGCGCTCTCCGTAGGCATGGAACTGTCAGGAGAACAGAGTGCGTCAAACCTAAGTGAGGGGAATGTAAAATGAAACCATTTCCCACCTGTCGAGCTCCTTGGCAAAGGAGAGCTGTGTTCCCACACAAATAAACTGTCTAAACAAATAAGCCCTTAGAGCTGGGCCTAATAGGGATGATATGTGGGTGTGGGTAGAAATGTGTGGATATGCACATACATGTGCATACACACATGTATGACATGCACATATACATGTATGTCACACCGTCTCCAGGAGCATCAGAGATGACCTCAGCTCTCTCAGCCATCTGACTGTCACAGTCCTGATTATCCTAATTGTTCCCAGAAACCCATTTTTTTAAGGCGAGAACTGACTTAAATGCTGGCATCATCTCCAAAGAATTCGGAGGATTATTATTCAAGAATCATGGAGTGTCAGAGCTCAAAAGTGCTTTAGAATTCTTCTCGTCCCACCTCCTCACTGGGCAGAGAAATGCCCTGAACCCCATGAGAGAGAAATAACTAATCACAAAATAAGCTTTTGGTAGGGTATGGGGAGAAGCTAGATGGTTCAGTGGATAGATAGGCAGGACTGGAGACAGGAGGTCTTGGGTTCAAATCTAGTCTGAGATACTTCCTAGCTGTGTGACCCTGAGAAAGTCACCTAACCCCATATACATCACCCTTACCTCTCTTCTGCCTTGGAGCCAATACTTAGTATCAACTCTAAGTCAGAAGGTAAAGATTTTTTAGAAATAAGCATTTGGGGGGCAGCTGAGTAGCTCAGTGGATTGAGAGTCAGGCCTCGATAGATGGGAGGTCCTAGGTTCAAATCTGACCTCAGATACTTCCTAGCTGTGTGACCCTGGGTAAGTCTCTTAAACCCCATTGTCTAGCCTCTACCACTCTTCTGCCTTAGAACCAACACACAGTATTGATTCTAAGACAGAAGGTAAGGATTTTAAAAAATTCTTGGTTCTTACCCCTCATTGATATTACTGAAACTTCTTGGAGTCATGGCTCTCACACTGTGATGGTAATGAGCTATTTAAAAAAAAATGATTTTGTTGGGGGAAGCTGGGTGGCTCAATGGAATGAGAGCCAGACTCAGAGACAAGAGATCCTGTGTTCAAATCTAGTCTTAGACACTTCCTAGCTGTGTGACCCTGGACAAGTCACTTTACCCCTATTGCCTAGCCCTTACCACTCTTCTGTAACAACTTTTCGTACCAATGGACCCAGGCTTCCAACGCCAAGAGAGTGGGACTCTCTGTGCATTGACTCTTCCACTTAAATCTCCTTCATGCACAAGTGTCTTTGTGCACACTCATCTATCCCAACCATAGATGAAAACGCTCAAAGACCATCGTTATTCTAGGTTACCGAGAGACTACTACTACTACCACTCTTCTGCCTTGGAACCAACACACAGTATTGATTCCAAGATGGAAGGTAAGGTTATAAAATAAAATAAACATTTGATCAACTATGTGCCAGGGACTGAGCTAGGTCCTGAGGATCCAAAGACAATAATTAAACAGACC
Organism: Monodelphis domestica; assembly: GCF_027887165.1. Taxonomy (NCBI): domain Eukaryota; kingdom Metazoa; phylum Chordata; class Mammalia; order Didelphimorphia; family Didelphidae; genus Monodelphis; species Monodelphis domestica. The sequence continues at coordinate 40,124,806 of NC_077232.1, read as the reverse complement.
CTGTCTTCAAGGAGCGTATATTCTAATAGCAGGTGCATGGTACAGTGGACAGCAGAGAATTTAAAGTCAAGAAAACATGAGTTCAAATCTCACCTCAGACATTTATTAGCTATGTGACCTGGATACTTAATTTCTATTTGCCTCTATTTCCTCAACTATAAAATGGAGAGAATAAGAGCACTGATCTCCCAAGTAGTTGTATCAAATGAAATATTTATAAAGCATATAATTCAGTTCTTAGTATATAGCAGGTACTTAATAAATGTTTGTTTCCTCCCTCTCCCCCTCAAGTGGAGGAGTTAGGATATGCATATTAACCATATACAAAAGAAATAAAAGTTAATGGAGGAGGGAGGCCACTAGTGTCTAGCCAGTTGAAGGAAGGGGCAGGAAAAGTCTTGCTGGGGAAATGACTTGGGAGATCACATGGGCCTTATTCCAAGGATGAATTGAATTCATATTTTTAATAGGGTCCAATGAATGAATCCTAGACTGTTAGAATGGGATGTATCTTAGAGGTGCCTTAGAAGTAATCCCCTCTTTTAGATCGAGGGGAGATGGAGTTCCCACAAGCTAAATGCCTTTTTGTAGGTGACCAAATCAAAGACACTCACCATTCCAAGGGACCTTGGAGACCATATGGTCCAGCCTATATCCAAACATACCCAGCGAGTGCTTTCCTCTAGCCTCTACCTCCATGAAGCTTCCTTCAAAGCCCAGTTCTGCTGCTACTGGCTCCATGGGAGAATCCTTCTCCTCATCCCCTCACGTGTCAGCCTTCTTGGGTTGCATTGGGTTATTTTTCCTAAATTTGACATTTATTTCTCTGTGTGTCTCATATTCCACCCAGTAGAAAAGGAACCTCTTGGAAGGCAGCGCCATTTTTGTTTTTGTGTCTCTAGCACCTAGTATAGTTATAAGCACATATGAGTTGCTTAGTGAATGCCTTGTTGTTGTTCATGTCTGACCCTTCATAACCTCATTTGGGGTTTTCTAGGCAAAGATACCAGTGGCTTGTCATTTACTTCTCCAGCTCATTTGACAGATGAGGAAACTGAGGCAAATAGAGTAAAATGATTTGCCCAGAGTCACCTGACTAGTAGGAGTTTGAGATCAAATTTGAACTCAGGAATATGAGTCTTTCCTAAGTCCTTGCCAGGGTCTCTATCCATTGCACCACCTAGTCTATTGAATAAAATGACTCATAGAATGCAAATCCTGCCTATAATGAACTAGATAGTCAATCAATCAATAGACATTTATTAATTACTATTAGTCAGGCACTGTGTTAAAGTTCTAGGTATTTATTGTTGTTTAGTCTTCTCAGTTGTGTCTGATTCTTCATAACCCCATTTGGGGTTTTCTTGGCAATGATATTGGAGTGGATTGCCATTTCCTCCTCCAGATTATTTTACAGCTAAAGAAACTGGGGGCAGCTGGGTAGCTCAGTGGATTGATAGCCAGGCCTAGAGACAGGAGGTCCTAGGTTCAAATGTGGCCTCAGATACTTTCTAGCTGTGTGACCCTGGGCAAGTAATTTGACCCCCCATTGCCTAGCCCTTTTTATTCTTCTGCCTTGGAACCAATATACAATATTGATTCCAAGATGGAAGGTAAGGGTTTATAAAAAGAAAAAAAAACAGATGAAGAAAGTGAGGCAAACAAGGTTAAGTGGCTTGCCCAGGATCACATGACTAGTTAAGCTTCTGAGGTCTAATTTGAACTCAGGAAAATGAGTCTTTCCTAAGTCCTTGCCAGGGTCTCTATCCATTGCACCACCTAGCCCATTGACTAAAATGACTCATAAAACAGGAATCCTCCCTACAATAGACTAGATAGTTAATCAATCAACAAGCATTTATTAATTACTATGTGCCAGGCACTGTGCTAAAATTCTAGGTATTTGTTGTTTGGTCATTTCAGTGTGTCCAACTCTGCATAACTCCACTAGGGTTTTCTTGGCAAAGATTCTGGAGAGGTTTGCCATTTCTTCCTCCAGCTCATTTGACAGATGAGAAAATAGAGGCAAACATGCTTAAGTGACTTGCCCAAGGTCACATAGCTAGTAAGTATCAGAGGTTGGATTTGAACTCAGGAAGATGAACCCTCTTGACTCTAGATCTGGCATGCTATCCACTGCCCATGAATTCCAGCTATAACGACAGAAGTGAACCCCTGTTCTCAGAGGGCTCTCATTCTCGTTTTCATAAAGAAGACACATATTGTGCAAAACACCTTGATTTTTCTCCTCGTTTAGAAGCAGAAATTCCAGTTTGTGATAAGCATTGGATTCTTATTTTTAATAAATATGGCCCCTTCCTCTCTAGTCCTACTTTCCCGCTATCATATATGTGGTATATATGTAAACAAATACATGTACATATCATTATTCAAGCACACGTCATATAGGTATATCTCATATGTACTGTATAGTTAGAAAACCTTGAACCCCTAAACTACATTACCCAGAATGCTTTTCCTTTTGTGCAAGTTTGCGGCTTTATGTAATTGTTTATAAGTTCTGTAGCTCCTCCCTATTTCTCGCCAGGCTAGGCGGTTTAGGTAGTTCTTTTACTTTAAGTATTATTAATAAAACTTTTAAAATATAATAGTTATTGGATATTAATTTTCATCTTTACAGTACACATGTGCATGTGCCATTATGTTTGTGTCATATATACATATCACACATAAATGTTCTGTGTACATATACACATACACATACATATACATGTGTGTTCGCTTAATCATTTACATATTGTCTCCCCCAATGGGATGTAAGCTTCTTGAGTGTGGGGACTATTTTTGCATTTCTTTGTATTCTCCAGCCTTTAGGAAATTGCCTAACACGATAAGAGTTTTTGTTGTGTTTTTTTTAATGCTTAGAATCAATATGGTGGATTGGTTCCAAGGCAGAAGGGCAGTATGGGCAAGGCAATGGGGATTAAGTGAGCTTTCAAAATTCTGATTTTCCAGTCTTTGTGCAAAGACCACTAATGGTGATGCTAGTGGGTGAGAGGAGGGGTGAGCATTACTTAATCCCACTGCTACTGTGTGTCAGAATAAAAAACTAGAACCCAGATCTCCTGACTCCCAGGCCAATGCTCTTTCTACAATACCCAGATGCCTTAATAAATCCAATAAGAACAGGGGCTAAGTTTTTACCTTCTGATTTATAAAGCTTTGGAAGCCAGGAATGAAAGAACCAGAGTGAAATAACTAACACCTGGAAGGGCCTTGAGATATCATTCTTATTCCATCTGCCACACTGGGTGAAGGAAGGGCTTTGCAAACTTTAAAGTGATCGTGGAACTAGCTGTTATTACCATTATTATTGTTGCTATCCCAGCTGCCTCTGAAGCTGTTGGCTTTTCTTGATTAATTAAGGCTAAGTGGGGGTTTTTTCCTTAAATTCCACTCCCTCTGGATAGCTGACTCCACGTGTGTGAGCACATGTGCTGTCTCTGGCTGCCAATTAGCAAAAATACCAGAGAGGAGCTGGCCAGGGCTCTTAACAGCCTGTATATGAACCTGTCATAATGAGATTAGGTAAGACTTTGCAAAGATACACACAGCCTTGATGTGGTTTGTTCCCAGTAAGATGTTTATCCAGATGTTTAATTCAAAGTGGCCAAGATCAGCCAAACTGACACAGAAAAATAAAGATACCCATCAGGAATATTTAAAAAGTCAAAACCAACAGCTTTTTGACATTCTCTTACTGACATTTAATTGACTGGTTAATTCTCTTTTACCTTCTGGAGGAGGAAAGTCAACTTGTGATTTCTTTTTCCTTATTTTTCTTGATGTCTTTTGTTCTTCCATCATGTTCATTTCCAGTATCTATTCCTTCCATCCACTCCATCCCCCATGGAATCATCCCATATAACAAAGTTTGAAAAAAATAAAAAGAAGAAAAGGAAATGTCCAAAACTAACCAACACATTGACAGCATCTGACAGTTTATGCAATATTTCATATCCATGTGGACTAGTGATTTCATTGCTCTAGGGTCATGTTGGTAAAGGCATGGCATGTGTATACTAGTGTGCCAGAGAGGGCTACTCTTTTGCCCCTATCCACAGTGTCTGAGGATATTTTTCATGTGCCCTGCCCCTCTGTCCAGCAGTCCAATGCAAGCACTTCCTCCCTCAGCTGTCTGGGGTAATGCCAGGGCTCACAGGCAGCTTGAAGGTATAGTTCAGGATATACATGATCTCGAAAAGGTTCACCAGTGCTGCTCTAGAGAGTTTCCAGTGAATATATTCTCTATCCCAGTACAGATCAATATTTCCTTGATAACTTAGAATCTTCGAAATGTGTCTGGGTCACATAGATAGATAGATTAGATAGATAGATAGATAGATGGATAGATGGATGGATGGATGGATGGATGGATGGATGGATAGATGGATGGATGGATGGATGGATGGATGGATGGATGGATGGATGGATGGATGGATGGATGAATGGATGGATGGATGGATGGATGGGTGGATGGATGGGTGGATGGTGAGAGAGAGAGATGGATGGACAGACATAGATAGATAGATAGATAGATAGATAGATAGATAGATAGATGGATTGATATATAGATCGATGGGTATATAGATGGACAGATGAATAGACAGACAGAGAGAGACTAACAGACAGACAGACAAGTAGGCAGGTAGGTAGATATGGATAGATGTGTATAGAGTTATAGATTTTAAAGTTTGATTTTATTAAATTTTATTTCTATTTTAATTAAAGTTACAGTCCAAGTCATACCTGTCTAGTGTAATGTAGTGAAAAGAGGACTAGATTTGGAGTCAGAGAATTTGGGTTCAAATCCCAGTTCTGCCACTTCACTACCTATGTAACTTTGGGTGACAATTGTTTTCTGGGGTTTCATTTCCTCATTTGTAAAATGGAGTTGGCCTCTTTAGTCCCTCCCACCTCTGGTTTTATGATCCTTAAATCTAAAGTAGATGGGAGGACTAACATCTCTGGGGTGAGGATTTGACAAGCCTTTTTTAGGACTGTTCAATCATTTTTGGTGTCCACATCTCACCGGGTCTCACTGGTAGCTCCATGAAGCTGTAATGTGTACAGTGGCCACACCCTGGTAAACTGTCTGGGCAGGTAGATTAAACCAGGTTGAGGATCACTGACAGGCTTCAAATCTGTTAATGAGTTGCTGGGGGAGGTATTTACCCTAGACATGTGAGGACTTCCCCTAACAGAATGGGCAGATGGGAACAATTTGTTGCAAAAGCCATGAAGGCAGTTGAAAGCAAGTACTATGGAGCACTTAGAGCTTCATCAGAAATCAGAGATGCCGAGGTCATCCACTGCATCCCAAGCCATCACCACCATTTTGATTTTTGTCTTGCTACTGGATTTGAATGACTCTGGAAGATAAAGAGAGGATAACAACTGTGCAAGTCGGCCTCACTTAAATCCAACTCAGACTCATTATGTCATTTTTCTTATTGAAAAACAAAGAATGCACAGTTAGTGTCACAGGTAGTAAGGAATAACTTTCATTTTCCTTTGCCACCAGGACAAGACTAGGGAGCAATTATCCATCCTTCACAGAGCATGATATAGTGTTAAATCATTGGAGTCAGAGATTCACATTCAAATTCTGACTCTGCCCCTTTCTGCCTAGGTGACTTAGGACACTTAACTTTTCTAGGCCTCAGTTTCTTCTTCTGGAAAAAGAGGAGTTTAGATTAGATAGGTCCTGAGCTCTGAAATCTATAAGCCTATGAAGAGTAGAGAGGCACCATGGTGGATTCGGAAGTGATTCCCTATCAGAATGTTTTATTGCCTTTGTATTAACATAGACATATTTTTCCAGTCTCTTACTTGTTGGGCTTAGACATGCTCTTGACCTTGACAAGCAAGTTCCTTAGGTATGTTTTTTATTATTTCATGGAAGAGTAGAAATGATCATCTAATGGAGACAATATTTTGACTTTAATTTTTTAAGGCAAACATTGGAGGAGCAAAATTGTAGGTTCAACAATACCGTGGAAGGTAATAGATTCATTTTCCACTTGAATCCTGAATTTAATTTTAAAGTATGATCTTTTTCCCTCCACTCTTGAATTCTACATCAAGCAGATTTTATTTCCATTTCAGCTCATATTTTGTCCTCAATTGCTAATGCTTTGTCATGACCTTTTCAGCATATATCCTTATTGATTATTGCATATATTTTCAATTCCTTTTATTTTTATCCATTTCTAATAGATTCTCTATCTTCATCTTTTCTATTTTTTAACCCTTACCTTCCATCTTAGAATCAATACTGGGTATTGGTTCTAAGATAGAAGAGTGGTAAGGGCTAGGCAATAGGGGTTAAGTGACTTGCCCAGGGTCACACAGCTAGGAAGTATCTGAGACTAGATTTGAACCCAGGATCTCCCATCTCTGGGACTGACTCTCAATCCACTGAGCCACCCAGCTGCCCCCTCCTTCATATTTGAAGCAAAATGATGGAACACAGAGAACAATGGATTCATGGGTGGGAGACTTGGAGTCACTCATGAACTCATAGAATATCAGAGCCAAAATGAACTTTAAGATCATCTAATTTGAACTCCTCACTTTAAAAAGGAGAAAAATGAGTCTCAAAGACAGGAGGTTCTTTTCCTAAGGCCATTCAGGCATCAGGCGACAAAGATGGAAACCAAACCTATGTTTTAATGCTGTAAGGCCCAGGCTTTGAGGACATATATCTGAAAGGGATTAAGTGTGGTACAGGGAGGAGATAACTGGATTCAAAGAGAGAGGAGCTCCAGTTCTGCCTCCTATCAGACACATTCCTCATGATCCATAATTGCCTCGCTTAGAAAATGGGATAGCGATACCTACAGTAGCTAAGGTCATAGGATGGATGACTAGAGAGAGGCAACATGGGTAAAGTTAATCATGGGATTGTGGGATCATGGGACCATGGAATCATGGAGATGGGCATTTGGATCGCAGCTTTTCCACTTGCTACCTATGTAAGCTTGGTCATTTCACCGAACTTCTCTAGATCTCATCTATAAACTGAAGAGGTTGGATTAGATGACTGCTGAGACACTTTCCAGAGCTAAGTACCAAAGGAGATATACACATGGATGATACTGTATTAATTTCTTATTATTGTGTTTGATATTATCATTAGTCCATGGATCAAAGGTTTTTAACTATTTTGTTTTCTAAACCTAGGGGTATAGCATAATCAGCTTGTCCTGGTTCATGAGAGCCGATTGTTAAATTTTCAGCCTAAGCATTTCCACCCTGAAAAACCTACAAATCAGGACTTGATTTATTGTTTTGTTGATTTGTCTAGACTTAAAGAAGTGATGGAGAAAATAATAATGCAAAGTAAGCTTAAAGGTTTCTTGTATACATTTTTTTCCAGAGTTAGTTATTAAACATTTACCAGCATATCCCTCCCTAGACTCCTTTGGCTATCTTGGTGAAGACTTTGGATCCCTTCTTAGGAGCTTTTTTGATGCATAAAATTCATGGGATTACAAAGGAAAACTATTTTGTTTAAATACAGTTATATATACATACATATAAATCATATATATATATATATATATATATATATACATACAAATCACAAATTCCTAAAGGATTTTCTGATGCTACATTGTGGTATGGAGATGCCCTGTCCAACTAATATCCTGATTATAAAGTTACCTGTAAGTTATATATAATTAAAATGAGAAGAAATAATGGGGGGAAAGTAAAAACAGGAAAATCTAAGACTGGAGCTGCTGACTCAGTAGTGACGAAATATTCCACACATGTCTCAAGTGGCCTCTTCCCTCTGTCACTATCTAAGCATCAATATCTTTCCCAAGCTAGCCATTTTCCTCCTCTGAAAAGAAATAGAGCCCTGGGGACGCAGAAAGGGCAAGATCCTTTCAATGAGCCATTTGGTATCTTCTCTATCCCCAGAGCACAAAGACTCTTAGGATTCCCCAACAAGAAAAGCTTCAAGGATGAGCCCAGGGTGGACAGCTGACCCGCTACAGTCCCAGGGATAGATTGTATGTCTATCATTTGGGAACGAATCTAGTTGAGTTCAATGAAATATCACCAGGTTGGTTTCAGCAAGGTGATTTTTTTTTAACCACATTTTTGCACGTGGCCAATGCAGGAATTTGCTTTGCTTGGCTGTGCACATTTGTTACAAAGGTTTTGTTTTTTAGCTGCAGGAACTCTCAAAAACCACCTAGTAAAGTTATAGAAGATCCTTGAAGTCATTTATCTTATGGCCTGAAGAAAGCTTCAATTCTGTTTTCCCAAACTTAAAATTCAAGAAGAATCTCATTTTACAAACCCTTTGTTGCTGGGTTTGGTGGCAAGTCTGCAATCCTAGCTGAGGAAAGGCTGAGGCTGGTAGATCTCTTGAGGTC